>NC_092793.1:26637579-26940610 GCF_918797505.1 Bemisia tabaci
AAACCGACGAGTTTTCAGGAAAATTTGTGAATGTTTCTCCTACGATTTTTCCGAGGATTTTGTTCGAAATTTGATCTAAAAAGTCTGAAAATTTCAAGGAAAAATATACATAACTTTCTTCAAAAATGGATGTTTTCTGAGAGGAGATTTGGCAACATTTGAATGCTCATACGGCGTTCTTCCTTAGGACGGCAGCAGAGCGCACCCGTCAATTTGAGTCCGCGCCGGATCGGGCCGGGACGCTAGGCGACGCGACTGTCCGTCCTGTCGGTCCGTGCGCAGCGCCACGATTTGACGGCGAAGAACACACGCGCTCGGCGACCATTAAGCTCGTGAAAAATATTCCGCTCGTGTTTTTGACGAAAGCTATCAATCATTGATTAAATCAATATTTGTCCGGACATTTGATCGGGTTTCGGAGATCCTACCTGTTGATCGGGCATCATAATTGACTCGGGTGACTCCCTGTAGCGCGCGCCGTCACTCCGGAACCGCGCGACTTGCTTCGAGCACTGCTCCACGCCGCGCACACCCAGCCTGCCACCCGCCTCATCGCCGTCCCATCCATCGGATCCTTTGTCAACTCCATCCAAGCTAGTTTCATAAGTCTTTATGAGGGGCTTGGAAGACAAGGCGCATAAGTGCAGTTTTTGACAAAAATGAGATATTAATTATTTTTAGTGAGATCAGGCTAGTTGCATAGTCTGTGAGAAATTCGCTCCCAAATTCCAATCGTTAAGTATCAAAAAGTCAGTTTGAACTGCTTTTCCGCCATAAGAACCCACGTAATTTCGAAACTTCAATTGCGTATTTCTCGAAATAGCAAAAACTGCAGTTATGCACCTTGTCCTCTAAGCCCCTCCTTTGATTTTAAAGAATAAGCAATCGCTATGTAGTACCATTCGATAATATGAATGTTCAAAACTACATTTCTGTGTGAAAAACCATGATTCAAGTTATCATTTTTCCAAACGAATGTACGTAACTCCATTCTAACTCCATGTCTATACTCTTGAGGCCAGGGGACAGCTTGTATTATCCTGGATATCGCTAGCGGACCCATGTGTGATGCAGTTTGCTGATTATTCCAATGGTTTGTTGGCTTTAGCTGACAGTAAATGGCAACACTAGACTTTGGTATCACACGCTATTACTGGTGCGATAATGTCCACGGATTGGGTGACGTCAGTGGTGATGCGGCCTGTGCCTGTTACTTGTTGCGGCAGGAGTCCTTCCATTCCATCCAAACGGCCCTATTATGTTTATTCCCAAGTGCAGTCCAGATGCATTCCGTTGAAACCAGGACAGTTCCAGGTCCGTTTTGGAAGAAAAGAAGTGGCCGCAAGGCTGATTCGTGACGATTAACTTATGTGATTTAATAATTAAATTCTAATTATTTTTAATAAGATATATATATACATATACTAGTCGTGATTAGCTCGCTTTGCGAGCTGACACGTCTAGCCGGGGAGTGCCCCTGGACCCCAGTTCTACGCTTCGCGACGAACTTGCGACTCGCTCCGCGAGCCGCCACCGCCCCGCACAGTTTTTAACATTGATGAGGAGACAACATCTATGTCTTAATCTTCTTTTTCACCAAGTTTTACAGAAATTGATGTTCTAGGAGTCCGGACCGCGTTTCCATGCGGGGCCGCCATCTTGGATTTGGAAATGTTGAAAATCTGACCAAAAATGCGAGTTTTCCGTCGAAATACACCTCTTAATACCGAATTTCACAAAAAGCGATGGATCGGAAGCCGAGATAACAATTTAGACCACGTTCGCCATTTTTGATTTTTGAATTTTGAAAATCGGACCTAAAATTCTAATTTTACGTCGAAATACACCTCCTAATACCGAATTTCACAAAAATCGATGGATCGGAAGCCAAGATAGCAATTTAGACCACGTTCGTCATCATGGATTTTTGAATTTTGAAAATCGGACCTTAAATTCTAATTTCCCGTCGAAATATACCCCCTAATACCGAATTTCACAAAAATCAATCGATATCAGGAAGCGATATAGCATTTTAGGCCACGGCCGCCATCTTGAATTTTTTAATTTTGAAAATCCGACCAAAAATTCGAGATCCCCGTCGAAAAGTACCCCTCGATACCGAGTTTCACGAAAATCGATCGAACAGGAGCCGACTTAGCATTTTAGGCCACGTCCGCCATCTTGGATTTTGAGATTTTGAAAATCCGACCAAAAATTCGAGATCCCCGTCGAAAAGTACCCCCAGCTACCGAGTTTCACGAAAATCGATCGAACAGGAGCCGACTTAGCATTTTAGGCCACGGCCGCCATCTTGGATTTTGAAATTTTGAAAATCTAACCAAAAATTCGAGTTTCCCGTCGAAAAGTACCCCCGGATACCGAGTTTCACGAAAATCGATCGAACAGGAGCCGACTTAGCATTATAGGCCACGGCCGCCATCTTGGATTTTGAGATTTTGAAAATCCGACCAAAAATTCGAGATCCCCGTTGAAAAATATCCCCGCTTACCAATTTCCTCAAAAATCCGTTGAAAAATACCGCCTAAAACCTTATATTTCGTCTATAAGGCAGTGACGTCACGCAACAGGATTGAACCTGTTCGGCGCGATGCGCGTTAACAACCGCGTATCTCCAATGTAATACTATATGGAGAAACAACTTTTCGCTCTTGCGGGCGTCCTAAGCAGCGGATTTGAGTGGGAATAATTTTAATCAACTCCTCATTACAATAGCTGAGCGTGTACCAATTTTAAAGGAAATCGCTTCGGCCAATTTTTATCTAGGGGGGGGCATAGTGAGTGGGAACAGCAGCTTTATATAGAGTAATAATTACAATGGGGGCGACCACCATCTGGAATTTTGCTTGCGAGAGGTATAGAGCTTCCAGAGAGCTCGGGAGTAACTAAATGGTATTATTATATATACTAATAACTAAAATGGTATTAATATTTGTTTTAGTAACTAAAATGGTTGAGCTAGAGGTTTTAAGTGGAAAATTTGAAGTTGAAGAATCAATTCGTTGAAATCACTATCTTCAAATAAATTTATTCAAGACCGACTCAAAGGATTCCGTTGTTTACGAAAACTTTTCGTTGCAAATTATATTTAAAATTTCCGTAATTTTCCTCTGTGTTCCGAAGAAAAATCAGTAAAATGATCAGTTCGAAACATTCAACGGTTAACTAATCGAAATGATATTTACGACTGGAAAAATGGATCGTGGAAATGTGACTGCGTTCTTTCGTCTGGCGAATAGCAAAATGGCTCTCATGTACACAAGGTATACGGGCTCATCTGTAGATATCTTGGGAGAAGTAACGCCAAAAACACTCATCGGTGGTTTTTTGGTTAACACTGTCCAAAAATCGAGTAAAATTAAAATAATTTGCATGCGTTTTCAGATTTCCTGTGTTAAATTGAAATGGACGATTTTATATTATTCAATGCACGAAAGCCGCTGGCGCACTAATTAAGTGCGTGGGCACTAAAACTAGTGATCTCAGATGGGTTGGGTTGGATAGGCAACTAAACTAACTGAGAGACAAAGCATGCAGTATCACATGAATTGAAGGCGCTCAAGGCCGAGTACGCGCACTAAGTTCCTTTACTGATGAAACCTATATTCTTGCCGATGCAAATTATTGCAATTTTCTGCGAAAATATGCAAGGTGCTTGCAAACTGCTGACGACTGCAGTGCTAACTGCCTCGGACATATCCATAAACTTTTTATGATCACTCAACGCTTACGTGCTAGTTTATATTCTTCGGCACACTTATTGTCAGAAAAATACTCTGCTAAAGATAAGAGGGGCAATTACCTTATTCCCAAAGCAGACGTAAAACGGAATCGAATCATTTCATCTCAAGCAGAAAAAATATTATTGACACGTAAGTTTTTATCATCACAACTGTGATTTTACTTGAAGTAAAGTATAATACGTCACTTCTTCGCCGCGACAAAATGTATCCTCGTACAAAACCTTTTAAATATGTCGTCAACAATTCAATAATTTTTCCTCATAAAATGTATTTTTCAACTGTATATTTTTTCTAGAACCATACTTTTTTTAAGGAGCAAGTCAATCTAATTTTGACAAATGCGTATGTTTGTAGTTCTTGAAATTTGATATTTCTCGTGTTTATTAATCACAAATCATCAAGTTTGATATGCATATTACAATGTGATGGTATGGATGGTATGGATGAAACACCTTTAGCATACCATCACATTATTGTATCGCAAAACTATTATGCAATATACTATAACGAACACAAATCTATAAGTCGAATATCGCAAGAGTGGCGTTGCTGCTACATTGGTCTAAAGTTCAATCTTTATGGAACACTCACCGCTCGACTCATACGATGGAACTTTTTTTTATCGTATAGCTTTCAAATATATTTGTGAGTATGTTTTGCAAGAAAAGGCCGTCAAATTTTGTCCTTGCTTTGACCATGATTGAGAGAAGGCTTTCTCGTTTGCTCCATCGGAGCGGAGCATTTGGAGAAGCAGAAAAGGGAGGAAGCAGAGAAAATATACTCCGGTTTCCCGCCGTTTCCATGTCAGCACAGATGTGAACACGGTTTGTGAATGAGCCGCAGACTTATGAGGACGTGTAAAGGATATAAGGAACTGCTTCTGTAGCTGTCCAAAGATACACAATACATAAATTACCGGCCGTCGCAATGGGGGCATGAAGTTATGGATCTACATGCACACTGCCGGGCGTCGGGATGCCCGTTCCGAATCAAGTGCCACTTTTGTCCAATAATATTGAACCTGGCTTTTCACTATTACTCTTCCTTATCGACAGCTTTTGTCCAGTTCGGGGAAAAAACATGAGTCGAACATGAGCGCATGGCTCCGGCTAGTCATTCAAACACCCCCCCTCTCCCTCTTCCTGTCGCCCAGCTCCTGACCCCCGACCCCCGGCGGCCTCCATCCGACGCCTGCTCCCGAAGCGACTTTCTCACCTTTTTCTTTATTGCTCCTTCTGTTCCTCTCTTAATCAGTCACGAGGTCAGGAGCAGAAAGATGCATGACATGGGTGACGTCAATGTTACCGCAGAACCAAACTCAAACGATGCATCGCACAACTTCGTACTGCTGGAGTACCTTTACAGAGAGAGTATTGGGACTTTGGCTCGATGGACACAAGAAAAATGGCAGCAATAATGGGTAGGAGTAGAGTCCCTTCATACTGAGAGTAAAGGCAATGCGAATCCATCTCTGATTGGTTCTCTTATTTTAAGCCCTCACAGTGTCACGAACGGGAATAAAGATTACGGTTTCACCAATTGCAAAGATTATAAACTGAAATGGGCCGGGGAATAGGAGGGACGGCAAGGAAATGAGAGTGGGAACGGAGACAGGAATTCGAGAATTGAAGAATACAGCAAAGAATACAGCAAACGTTCGATTTGTGCAATTTTTATTCCCGTTTGTGACGAGTACAAGTCGCGCTGTCTCAACTCTCTCTATTAAGGGACTCTAGGTAGGAGGAGGTTGGGGGCAACCTTCGATAGCTATCATCTGCCTCGCTGGTTACTCATCTTGCCGTAGTGGAATGCTAGTGAGAAATGTTTTTTTCAAATATATTGCACCGCATTTGATTAAAAACGCATTAATGTGATTAACTATATAATTTAACGATGACTTAGTATGGTGCAAGGAAACGAAACCTCACTTTCTTCTTTTTGAATAATCTGCATGTACCGTTCTCATTTGGAACGGATCTAAAGAGCTCTATGAAGCCATAAATGGAGGAATTGGAGGCTTTTTTTTTTTTTTTTTTTTTTTTTTTTTTTTTTTTTTTTTTTTTAAAAAAAATCCTTGCCTCTGTAATCAGAGGCAAGGATTCATTTCAAAAGTTAAACTGCTGAAATTTATTCGGGTTGGCCAAAGTAGCTCTTTTTATGATGGTTTTTTTTAAAACTTTCCTTAATCACAATGTACACGGAGAAAAAAACCTCGTGCGTGGGACCCGAAGTTTAGTTCACATGGATCTCTGAAGTTTTCGGATTGAGCATCTGAACACTTTATAGGTCTAACTGTCGAGGTTCGGGTTACACATCTGAAACTCCGGTTCTTACATCTGAAGTACTTCAGATGTGAGAACCGAAGTTTTTCGGATTTGAGAACCGAAGTTTTTCGGATTTGAGAACCGAAGTTGTTCGGATGTGAAAACCAAAGTACTTCAGATGTAAGAACTGAATTTTCAGATGTGTGATCCAAACCTCAGCAGCTGGACCTAAAGTGTTCAGATGCTCAATCCGAAAACTTCGGAGATCCATATGACCTAAACTTCGGGTCCCACGCACGAAGTTTTTTTCTCCGTGTAAAACCAAATTAGGATCTTTCAAGGGGAGAAGCTGTTTAAGGGACCGACACAAATACAACCCTGTGTGAACAAGATTTTGTAAGATGCATAAGCGACGTACTACACTGTAAATTTTGTTTGAGATGGAGAATCAGTTTTAGTGACCCAAAATGGCCCCGTCAGGTACGTGGTGTGTCAGGCTCGGTGAGGAGCCTGAGGAGTAAGTAATGGAAAGAAGCGGCGGCTCCTCTGCTGAAACGCAGCCCATCGTGCTACGTCGGGACGGTTCGGCTAAAAGGCAGAGCTTTGACAGGCTCAGTCGACCTTTTCACAAAGGAGGCGCATGGAGCTTGGCCGACTCCTCTCCAAATACAGAGAGAATACCCGCTAATTGATTGTGCTTGTTCCTCTGGGCTTATGATCAGTGCCTAGATGCCAGCTGCACACACACATCCCTCGTCCTGAAAAACCAAGTACACCCGAAGCTACTTCACAGCAACGACCAACTCGTAGGTATAAATCATTCAAATTTACCCTTTAAATGATTAAGGTAAGCGTGTAGTCCTATCTCTCTGTATGTAATTTTAGTCAACTTTAGGTACAATGGGCCAGTTGCGCTGGTGACAGAATCGTGTTTTGATGCTTGATTCCTGTAGATTAGCTAAAAGTAATATCTGTTCAAACAGCAACTTTCTACGTTGAATATTAATTGAGATATCGTCCTTTGAAAAGTCGGGTTTTTGACGTCATCCACTGTGGTAGTGCATATCATGGTATGTGCTACCGCGGTAGATGACGTCATAAATTGAGTTTTTCAAGGCGCGATGTCTCAGTTAATATTTAACGTAGAAAGTTGCTGTTTGGACGGATCTTATAGTTTGTAATTGATCTGCATAAGAATAAAGCATCAAAACACGATTCTGTGCCCAGCGCAACCGACCCATTTTCTAAAGAAATATTTGTCTTAGACAGTTGAGACTTGGTGTGCATGTGTGTTATAAATAAAACGTTTGTAACCAACTTTTCGGTACTGGTTACTTTATATTGAAGATTGTTTTGTGTAATGTGTCTGTCTAAAATTCGACTAACTGAAAAAATGTTGCATCTGTATAATGGCCCGAAAATCACGTAGATTACGTCGGAAATGTCTAAAATCCATTTTTGAACACATAGTCACCGCAGTCCAGACCGTGCATTTTCTTTATTGCGTTTGCAGACATTTACTACTCAACCGCCGGCGACCTGGTTCCCCCCGAGAGGGATGTAAAAGAACCTGGCATAAATGAAAAAAAAAAAAAAAAAAAAAAAAAAAAAACCAATCCCAAATACTGCAGCCCTCCTATATCTTAAATGGTCTCATTCGATTTTACGCTTTTGTTTCCACCATATTCAACGAAAAATGAGAACAAACATTGTCCTAAATTCCTACCTTACACGACCGCAATTAGGAAAAAACCAGGGGCCTGTGGCCACGACGCGGCCACCAACCGTTGAAAAAACCTACGCAAAAAAAATCGTAGAACAACCACGTTCAAGGTTTTTCAGAGCGATGAATGGATTCAAAACCCGACGGGTGCACCAAAAAAAAGATATCTGATTGCAACGTTATGCGCAACTTTTATGGTTTCTTTTTAATAAATGTTTTTAAAAAACTACACTTAAAAAGTTTCCGCGAATTTACCTAAATGACAAATAAAATCATCGAAAATTTCGTCGCGATATTTTCGTTTGTTCTATTTCCTTAATGTAACCAAAAAGAAATAAATATCATCCGAGTTTCTAAATCGTTACAATAAGGTTATAAACTATGGTAAAAACTGGAGCAGAAAGTCAAGAATGATAACACGAAGTCCTACAGCATTTCTACGGTCTTGTAGGCGCTAATATGTGTTTCACGTCAACTGACGGGCTGCACTGCGTTTGGCGCAATGCGAGAAGTATTCATGCGGTCTTGTAGGCGCTAATTTGAGCGCCACGCCGACCGCACTCTTTGGCGCTATGCGTGAGGTATTCCTAAAGTCTCGCAGGCGCTAATATATGTTTAACGCCGGCCACACTGTGTTTGGCGCGATTATTCGAACTCGCGTTAGAATAATCCCGGCATCGAATTCTAGAGCTTACTAAGGGGCTACGCTTCCTGATCGCCATGCGGCCCAACCTCAAGTGGGCGCTTCGCGCTCTCTAAGACCCGCTTCGACAAATGAACGACCAAAAAAAAAAATGAAAAGATTTTCATACCCGACTCTTACTTGTCAAATTTCCCTCTGGCTGGCAGCGATTGGACCAATAAGAATCAATTAAGAAAACTGGCATTTATTTGGAACTTCAGGCCAAGACTGAAACGAAACAGAAAGAACGGAACGGAGCATTTCGTCACTTTTGGATAGTCTGTAGTAAAGGAGCGTACGTCCGATTCACTTACCTTACCCTACTAACAGAACAAGATTCACAATTTACAACTGTATGTTAGATACCTCAAAAATTCAAAAAAATTCTGTGGGAGGCTCTTGGAACTCCCTTTGGCCCTTCCTCGTTTGAGGTGTCTGGCTCTGCAAATACTGTTTTTGACCCGTTAAACTATATTTCTGAATAAATCTCTTCGTGCGCTTCCTTTGGATTGGTACGTGTACTTATTGTATCTTCCGATGCCATATGTTTTATATGCCAGCATTACACTTTTTATTATCTTTTGTCATGCGACATCATTCTTTTTCCAAATTTTAGTTTCCGGAAATGAGATACGGTCCAAATGGTAAAGCGAGAAGGAACGGATGATCATCTCGCATCGCGGCAGCCGAGCCGATCATCGGATTGAGGTCACTTAGCTGACCCGAAAAGGTTGATTACCCTAAGTGAGGTCGATCGACTGAACTCTATAGTCCTCTGAAAATGCTAACTAGTAGTTTGGCGTTGAGTTGTGCAAGCACAGCTGCTAATGAACATGCCAAATGAAAAGCCCAGCTCCCAATATCAATAGCTCAGCCCGTTACAGTCGGCTCATCCGAACGCAAAGGGCAAACCCGCGGAGGAGAGTCAGTATTTTGAGTAAGATGAAGAGAGAAAATAAAAATACTTACAATCAATTCTAGTTGTGTAACCGAGTGAAAAAATGCACATTCATCGCGCTGTTGCCAAGTATGTTCGTTTATTTTACAACGAGACTCGGACAATTCTCGAATTCAAAGAACAGTCGTGGTACCTTCGACGTGGTGCCGGAGTCAATGCGACGTTTCTCTTACGAAAGAACGTAACTACATTTCAGTGCTGCCAAATTTCACCTATCAAATTGCATTTTTACCTGGAGAATCATAGATTTTTCTTCTGATGTCATACAAAATTCAAGAATATTTTTGACGGAAATTGCACACGTACATTCGGGTAAAAATTTGAATTGTTTAGGTCAATTTTGCAACCTTGGAATGGAGTTACGTTCCTTCGTCCAGATCACGAGGAATAGACCACCAGACAAGGTACCAAATTAAGTATTCTGATATGGGTCTCAGCTTCAAAAGATCACGTGGACATGGATTTGTGAAACGGTAATACTGAATTAACGCCTTTAAGATATTAACGTTCTTATTAAGCATTGGTTAAGAAAAGTTTGAATTTCCCGCTCACAGAGAGAACAAGAGTTTTCTTGAATCAAATCGCTCACTACAACGATTTAGTAAGTTTCCTAATCAAGTAGTGTTCCTTTACGGCCCTGTGCTGTTCGTTCAAAATGTACCCAACGTGTAATAGCTGAGCCGAAACGCTACGATTGATAGTTTCCACAGTATCCTCCTAGTACAAGTTTCAACCATCTTATATCGCTCATTTCAAAGGCAACAACGACAGCTTTTAACTTTCCGATTCGACTTTTAAAGTTGGGAACAACTCTGTCTCGGATATTTTGTGTGCGTGGGGAGAATGGCTGCCCAATTATTGGGCACTGAAGCCTCCACAAAATGTAATGTCCATGCTCTCCTGATCTAGGTACTTGGATAATTTGGTGATACTGATCTTAGAGAAAAAGAGAGGAAGAAAAAGAGAAAAATAGTTGTTAAATGAAGATAGAGCCGGGGTAGCCCATTCTCGCATAATGATGTCCGGTTTTTCTCAACCGATCCTTTTCATTTCTCGACATTAGATTTTATTTAACATAATTAGGTGTACCAGAATACAGAGCTTTAGTTAAAAATCAAGATTTTTTTCGCAAAAATTCATATTTTTGAAGAAAATTTTCGAATCTAAATGAAATGTCACCATTTTGTCAAATGCTGCAGGCTGCATCTTTCGCAACTACTTGTATTTCTTGCTGAACCATGAAAGATTATTATTGGTATTTTCCTATTCCCCTACATTTTCGAACTTTTTTTCTTGGAGAGGGGGGGGGGGGGCTTTATTTTCCCTATTTCACTGCTTTTGACGGTCATTTTGTCACGTTTTTGTAAACACACCCATTGATTAAGTTCGTCAGAGAAGTAAATTGCCTAAGATGTTAAGGCACCTCTTAATAATGAACGTATCATACTCCAACTACTTTCTTTTATCATTTCTTTCACTATAGGTAAGCCGGAAAGTGGAAGATTTATTGTCATTAATTTTGAAACGTGTAATTTCCGAAAACTTTCAATTAATGACTTGCACTTTCGTTCTCTCCATACTCGGCGGTAAAGGAGACATAGAATTCATTTGGAACTATATGTATGCAAATTCTCTTAGACGCTCGACACGTTCAACTCTTACCCCGGTCGATCGCACATAATCATTATTTTTTCGATTGTGACTTGATCACAAGACACCGGCTGAATAATTTCAATTGCTAATTCCTTTTTTCTTTCTGCCCGTTCTCTCTTTCCCTTTTTCTTGTTTTTATCTTCGATGTTGCTCGGAGTAATCGAAGCAATCACTTGTGAAGGAACTTTGAAATCAATCAATCAATTAAATCCATGCCTCTTTTTTGTACATGACGCAACAATTTTACATCCTAAATGACAGGATCTATAATTTAACAAAGTATCTCTCCCTCAATTTCATGTAATCGCTGACACTTTGAAGGGCAGAAATGAGAGGAAAATTGATTGAAAAGAAAAGTCGTAAGGAAAAATTTCAGCATCAAAGGTTCTGCCGAGATTTTATGCATGCGGGATTGCGGGCAGCTAAAATTCTTAATGTTTGATCAAAGGCTAACTCAACAATGATACTACAAGCAACGCTACCATCCTTTGAATCCATCTCCTCTTCAATCCTTCCGTACGTACTTATTTTTTCCTGTGTCGTTCTCTCTCCCTCTCTCCGCCCATATGAATGTCTTCTCTTATTCACTTATTCTCAAATTTCTCTAGAGAATAAATAGTGATGAGAGTTATTTTCCAAGACTTTTGATCAGTCTAAAAATATCAATAAATATTTAACTAAGATCGTAAATATCAATTTTTAGGACATCCGTCTTTCCATTAGTTCACATAGTTTTCCAAGTTGCAATGTTTTAAAGTTTTGAAATTCTCAATAATTCCCCTCTAAAATACAAAGTCCAGTTGGAATAGTGCTCAATAATTCAATCCAGCACGCACAGCCTCAAGAGAGTGCATTTATAAGCCCACATTTTCTTTCGATTCAGAAGAAAACATGGTAAATAATTCAACTTTAAATTAAAACTAAATTTATTCTCGCGTTCTTAGTTCCATTTTAAGTTAATTTTTTTATTATCGTTTTTGGCCGAGTAAGTTTTTTTTTTTTTTTTTTTTTTTTTTTTTTTTTTAAATTGAAAGGAGCCATCGTCATTGTGACATAAAACCTGAGGCTTACAAAACACATGCGTAACAAAGTTAACGTTAAAACGAAAATAGTTTCCTTCAATTTGAAAGCGTTTAATTTCAGTCCGGAAATATGTTTTCATTTATTTGTAATTTTTGTAATACTGGCTTTGTAAAGGCATAGTTAAAAGCTTGGGCTCGCAACTGAAAGATCGGTGGTCATGATCAAAAATTTGGACCACCATTACTAAAAGCTGGTCGTAGAAATAAATAAAACCCGATTGCCATAGAAAGAAAAAGGTGTTTGCATATCGGGCATCTTGGATATTTTTAATGACGTAGGTCGGTACGGACGAGTTTTATCATCGATTTTCTTGGAAATGGTGTAGGTTATGAAAAAAAAGTAATTTTATATAAATTGTTTGAAATTGTATCATGTGTTGATTTACAAAAAAAAAATAAAAAAAAAAATCCGACGTTATGGTCCATTTTTCATACTTCGAATTACGGATTTTGCTGGCCAGGTTGTACCGACCTATGTCACGGGGTAAAGAACCCTTAAGATGCAAACACCTCCTTTTTTTCCCTCTATGCCCGATTTTACATTAACTACACCATTTGGATGACATTCTAAATGCTCGACTCATATCACAAACATTTTCTCTTTCAGCCCGCAGATTCCGAAGGGCGCGTTTCGCCAAAGCTACTTACTAAATAAGGAGATAAAAGTAGCTCAACATGATAGTAGAAATCAGCACTCACAAGATGAGAAGCGCGACTTGAAACTTTTCACCGCGTAATGAGACCGAGCTCCTAATGAGCTTGGTGGCGTCTTAAACCAACAGAGCTAATGCACGAGCAAAGCGGGGAAAACTGATGAAAAAGCGAGCGCGCCGCGGCAGGGCCGCCTCCAACGAGGAACGCGCCGGGGAGCGGGCGATTTCGGGTGGTTAGCGCTCATATTGCACCGGGCGATTAGAGGGAGCAGCGGGAATGAGGCTCCATCCGGAGGAAAGTCATGAAATAAGCTTCCACCGCGGAGGCAGAACTGCCGGGAGCCAATAGCTCGACCCGCGCTTCACGGTGACTCCCCTGTAGCCGGTGGTAATTGACTTGGCCGGCACGTAGGGAATACAAGATATATGGATACTATAATTGTGACGTGTATTAAAATCGCATGCTCCGCTTAAAAACCGCACATCAGAGCCACTCTGAGCAATAGCATCCCATCGGGGCGGCCCTGGAGATTGTGCCAAGCGCGGAACGGGCGGGGCACTGCGTCGCGTCCTGTCCCGACGGCCAAACTCAGCTCATGGATCCGGTTTCCTCCGAGTCCGAGGATTTTTCTTTAATCGCGTTAATTAATATTTCACAATGGAGGAGGTTGATGAGCACTGGGCACTAGGCACTGGGTACTGGGCACTGGGCCTGGGCAGAGCGCTCCCGGCCTTAAACGGGTCGGCCGGAATAGACACGTAAGCCTTAATGATAGCCAGCCAGGGATATGATTCATTCGGGCGGCGCAACATGTAAAGCGTTTTGTTGGGAATTATAAGTCAAGTCCGGGGAGCGCGTGGGTGGTGGCCAGGGGCCCGGGCCCCGGGCTGGAGCCACCAGGGGGCCCGGGTCCCTCAACCTTTCGCTAATCCCTCGTAAACAATAAATATAAGTTTACACAATTGCAGAAATGTTAACTTCCTTGTCTCCCATTCATCATTGCCTCTTCTCGGCGGAGCAGCATGGCGACGGCCGCGGCCTTTAGCAAAGCGACCTCCGCCCCCCTCCACCGCCCGCGTCTGCGTCGGCGTCCAGTCCCATGCTCTATGACCCACGATCCCTTGGACGTCCGGACGCCACGCCGCTCGCCCTGTCACAGGGAGCATTTGGATATGTTGCATTTTGATATATCGAATTTCAATACGCTACTCTTGGCGTATTGTCCGCTGAGATATCTAATTCGGAGCCGCTGCTGTATCCGTATCTATATCTATATCTATATCTGGGCTTTGTATGTGTATCGATGGATCATGGATGCATTGACAACGATGCCGCTGATCCCGGCTCGACGGCATGAGGCCAACGCAAAGCAGTCTAATAATCAAGCTGTGTAGTCGGCCCCGGTTAACGTACGGCGCACCATGACTGAGCAACCGATGTTCGGGATCCTTGCCTAGTTGCCCCCATCAACGAGGACGATCCGTAGCGACTAACACACAGTGGATCGCCTTCCGCGAAACCACAGCAAAATCCACAAAATGCCGCGGAAAATTCAGGATCTTGGATTGGTATCCTGGTGGTTGGAAAATATGCGGCTGTACCTCAAAATGTTTATCCCAACTGCCCCTGCAGACTGCACTGGAAAAAAAAGACATTGGATCTAGAGTCCAGACTCCTGAAAACATTGACAAGAAGCATTTAAGCTTAAATCAGAAAGCAATTCGCTCAAATAAGAGGCTTGGTTCTTGATTTAAGCTTAAATCTGATTGAATCAAGAGTATTTTTTCTTGTCGATGTTTTTAAGAGTCTGGACTCTAGATCCAGTGTGTTTTTTTTTTTTTTTTTTTTCCAGTGTGATAATTGAAATAGATGAATAGAGCCATAGACAAAAGAAACAAAGCGAAATTGAAGCGTGGGTGGTTTCAATGGACATAGGAGGTTAGAATTTCACTTTTTTGTTTTGGTTCAATAAAATAAAAAGTAAAAAATGAAAATAACTTTGAAATGCGTCCAATGCAACAGACAGTATTTGCAGACGTCGCGCAAAGGTTGTAATAACCATGATTACTAGGTAAAAACTGGCGATCCTCATCTGGAGCAGCTAAGAATGAGAGCAAAAAATATGTCTAAGATTTGAAACAATGTCACGGTCGAAGCTATTTGTATTTAGATCTTATAATTTAAATGCACAAAAATCTCCACGGAAAATGGCACGATTGAAAGCGGTAGCGTTATTTGAAATACGATTATGCAGCTCATTACTGAAATGAAATGTGAGAAACAAATGAGAACAAGTTATAGTTTCTCGCAAAACAAAAATTTAAAACTAACACAAATTACTAAACATTAAATATTAATGTTTGTACTTTTATGTTCATAGAATACGGATGTCTAAATTCTTAGATGTGTCCTCATTGCCTCTACGCGTCGCGTAAGTTTAAAATTTAGTGTATTGGATTGGTGGTATTTTCCTCGTAGTAAACACTAAAACATAGGACAATGGTCTTCAGAATGTTTCAAAAAGCATCGACAGCTTTTTCTCAACATTAATAAATTCGCACCATACATTTTCAATAAAATGATTTTATCTCAGCTTGATTTTATGTGTCTAGCTCTTGAGGAGGGATAGTTTTCCACAAAGTTGAGGATATAAGCCCATTGTTCGATGCGCACCGGGCGGACGTTGCTCGTAATCTTAAGCAGTGTCTCCTCTTGTTCAAGTCTGGTTAAGCTTAAGGCTGGTTAATAGGACCACCCGGCATAGACTCATAGCCAATGCTGAAACCCGAATGATGTGCTGCCTTGTCCCCCGAAAAAAAGCGACAACTTCAAATTGTGCAGGCTATATACCCACGGGACGAGGTGGAAAAAGTTGTGATTTACAGCAACACTTGTTGCTCCGTCGCAGCTAGTGAACATGACGCGATTAAGGGGATCACCGAATGAGCATGTTATGCGCATGTCCTTTGCTGGAAACTCTGTGAGGCCCTTAGAATAAATTCATGCAAAAATGAGGGTTAGCAATGTCATGCATTTAAACGCAGCTTATTTAAGGGCTTGTTCCTGAGACCTTGTGAATTCTGCGTCAATGAATACTGATAATGTTCATTGCCGTGACAGACTTGCAAGTGCTTCAAAATTACGGATCGACGTTTGTCGTTAGTCATGGAAATATCGTTATGCGTGCAGTGACCAATGAGATTCTGGGTTACGGTCGTTTAATACTAATTAAAAGGCACATGGAACTTAAGTCCGGATCATTTCTTTGAAATTCTAATGGAATAAAATAGCCTAATCTGTAAGTTTTGTAAGTCTTAAAGAAGATATTTCGTAGCTAAATTAGTTATGTTTCACTTACTGTCTAGATCCAGTTCGATAAATCTTTATGCTAATGTCTCGTCTAATGGCGTCTGTTCTACGAAAGCTCGGGAAGTGGAAGTCCCCTGCATGGCAATGGCGTGGCGTGAATGATCGATTTTCGATATTTTACTATTTAAGTGTTCCAGCTAGAATTGTATTTACAAATGGGTGGTTTTTCTACAAGGATTAAAATAAACAAGTGGCGCGGAATATAACAAAAGAATATGAACTGTGCAAAACGATAATTCGGGTATCGGAACTTGGCTGATTTGAAAACGCCTTCAAATGCGGCGTGATACCTCACGCATTCCGGAGAGTTCAAATAGTTGTATCATTGCGCCTTAGAAATGGAACGGAAGATTGCAATTGAAATATCCTTCATGCACGCTGGCCTTTTCGGTTTCCGTTAACGATTTTGCAGTCATGAATGCGCTTAAGTGCGCTCCAGCTAGAATTGTACTTACAAATGGATGGTTTTTCTACGAGGATTAAAAATAAACGAGTGGCACGGAATATAACAAAAGAATATGAAGTATGCAAAACGATAATGCGGGTATCGGAACTAGGCTGTTTTGAAAACGCCTTCTAATGCGGCGTGATACCTCACGCATTCCGGAGAGTTCAAATAGTTGTATCATTGCGCCAGATGAATGTGACGGAAGATTGAAATGGAAATAGCCTTCATGCAGGCTCGTCACATCCCATCTCGGGCCCTGGTACCAGTTATAAGGTCCGGGTCCCAAGCACGGATGGGGGGGGGATCCGAGGGGCATCCCCCGAGAAATTTTAGAATTTTTACGACTAATCGGCGACGCATTTTGAAGCTTCCATAAAGAATTTTACCATCAATCTCTGCGGAATAACTATGTTTTTTTTCTACTTTCAGCACAAAATACTTGCCAATTGTTGCATTCAAAACATCTGGAACATTTTTATTTTTATTATTTTTTTTTTTTTTGGGGGGGGGGCATATGATACTATTTTCAGTTCTATGAGGGCCAGGCCCCCCTGGACTCCCCCTTCGTTTGTCTATGGCAAGGGAGGTGAGCCATGAGCCATTGAAGTCGAGGATGCCCAGACTGGAGACTCTTAGCATCTGACGACGGAAGAAAATGAAACGCAGTTACTAAGAATATCCCTCTGTACTGAAAATCTTGAAAATAGATAGAAATTTTCCAGGAAGTATACTTCTTTGAAAATTTAAGAAGAATTCTACATTGCCCCAGCGTGTTTCTGAAGATCTATTCACCTTTTGCGAAATTTTTAGGGTAAATTTTTCACTTTTTTTACGAAACAATGTTTGCATGTGAATTCGTAGTGGTTTCTCACGGGTAACACGGGCCCCCTCCGGGGCCCGGGCCCCGGTACCAGGGACCCCCCCCCCCCCCCCTTATGGCGGGCCTGCTCACAACTGAAAAGTTCTATAAGTACATAACAAAGAAAGTGCAGGAGCCCTATGAGTAGAACGTTCTGTCAGCACCTACTATTTTTTTGCGTGTACTTTACGCACTAGCATTGAGAGAGGGGAGCAGTGGCGGAATGAACGAAAAAGTCGAGCGAAAGTGATAATCATAAGACACAAGCTCACACGTCTGAGTGATCCTTGCGGAATCACTTAATCTTTCATGAATATTCATAGGTGAAAAGGAGGGCAAAGGCAGCGGAAAGCAAAAAGAGAGAAAAAAATCAAATTGATAGGAGAGTTTTGAAAGTAATAAAGGGGAGCTGCGATTTATCAAGAGGGATCGGCGCGGGCGCTGGGCAGGAGACTGACCGCTAATGGGATCGACTTTTCGACCCGGAGTCCCTTGCCATGGTCCCGGTCCGGGGTCCGCGTGCCGGAGCGAGTCGTGTCGGGCGGAGTCCGTGCCGCGTTCCGACGCTCCGGAGCCGCGCTCGCGCCGGTAGCGTCGCGGCGCCCGACCTGCCCGCGCTCGCTTGCCCTCTGCGTTGACCGCTCGACTTGTGCCTCACTTGCGCCATCCTCGCGGGCCCGGGCAGGCGCGGGAGGCCCGCCGCCGCCCCGCGTGCTCCTTATCGAAACTATGTCAGGAGTCAGAAAATTATTAATTTCGTCAACGATCGTTCCCGGCCGTTTTTTCTTTATTGGTATTTTTTCACCCGGCCTCCCAGGGACCTACTGTTCGCCACCGCCGCACAGCCGCGCTCCACAGTGGGCCCAAACGCCGCCTCTCCCGGCCGATGGCTCAGCGAGCTGATTATTGAAATTTACAGCCAGAGCTATAGACAATCAAAAAATGGAGCGACCCTATTGGTGGAAGCAGATGATTGCAACAGCACTGGAGAAAAGAACGCTTGGATCTAGAGTCCAGACTCTTAAAAACATTGAAAAGAAAAAATTACTCTAGATTCCAGCGAATTGTTGCTTAAATCAAGAACCAAGCCTCTTAATTTGAGCAGATTTCCTTTTGATTTAAGAAAAAATCCGATTAAATCAAGAGTATTTTTTCTTGTCATTTTTACACGAGTCTAGACTCTAGATCCTGGCGAATTTTTCTTTCGGTGAGGTAAAAAAAAATATAACAAGCCATCCACCAGAGACCCTATGGTTGGTTCATTATTTTCCCTTATAATATCTTTTGATAAAATATGGATTGCCAGGAGAACTTCTATATGGTTTTCTCCAACTTTTTCAAAAAATTTTATTGGCAATTTAATCTACGCCATCCGAAAATGCTAAAGAAAAATATTCTCACATTTACTTAAAAATTAATGTTTTATTGAGAGAAATTTGTCAACATGCGGAGGCTCATTCGACCTTTTTCCAAAGTGCGTAGATATGAACCGCCTGTTTCCACTAATTGAATAGCTTCATTTACCTTTTGTTTCTTGTAATTTTCTACCAAATTCAATAATCAGTCCATACTGTTGCACTAGTTGCAGGCATAATTGTTTCATAATTTTTGACTGCTCAGCAGAAAATATTGGGATGTTTATGGACATTACGTTTCCACGTTCAATGTTAACAGATTTATCGCCCTTAAAAATACACAGCGCATAGCGTCTTCTATCGCGATGGCTCATCCTGGTTTCTTCCACCTGGATTTCATTCGTAGTATAAATCGATCAACAAGAGAAAATGTACACTGGGAAAAAAAAGGAGCTTGGATCAAGCATGATGATTCTTGAATTTGCCGCCAAGAATTTTTTTTATCTTGCTTTAAGCTGACTTTTTCTTGATACAAGACAAATAAGGCTTGGGTTAAGCAAAAAAGTAGCTTATATTAAGCAGAAAAATTCTTGATTTAAGAAGAAATACTTCTTGGTGGCAAATTTAAGATTCTTTTTTTCAAGTGTATACGCACCTTTAAATTGATGCATTTTGGAGGAGGAACCATGGTTTTCTCCACCATGCACGCTATGCAGTGGATGACGTCATTACAGAGAAAATGTTGAAACATATTTAAATGCATGTCAAGATGGACAAGGGATAGTCTCTCACTAGTACTTAACGAGATTCAGTTGGCCTTTGTGGGTGCGGTGACCACTGTGTGATGGCTCGCATAAAAAGATTTTCAGAGCGCATACAACCACTGGCCGTAATTCATCCTTTTTATCTCGCCTCTAGCTCGCTGTTACTCTCCCTGGCTTATCTTAGAGCGTGCATTTTCTTCAACATCCTCAGATAACCTATCTTAAATGCCAGCCGCGAGGGTTCAACCAGTTACCTGGCGCAATCCGCTTCACTGACCAAGTAAGCAGTCCAAATATTCGCAAAGGCTGCTTCATCGTAAGCGCAATGTTTAAAACGATGGGATGGGATGAACTACATTTTGTAATAAGGAATTACTATACCTCTTTTTCAGTTTCGAAACGGCACATTGGATCCAGAGTCCAGACTCTTGGGAACATGGACAAATTAAAATCCTCTTGATTCAATCAGATTTTTGCTTAAATCAAAAGGAAATCCGCTCAAATTAAGAGGCTTGGTTCTTGATTTAAGCAAAAATCCGATTGAATCAATAGTATTATTTCTTGTCGATGTTTTTAAGAGTCTAGACTCTAGATCCAATGTGTGTGTTTTTATTTTTTTCCAGTGCAGAAGGTATGCTCAGAACATTTCCGACAAAAGTGATCGCAGATTTCTCCAAAAAAGCAAATTTTGCCAGAGTGAATTTGGCAACGACTGAATGTTCATACACCGGTTTCCTGCAGCACAGCAGTATCGAAACTAACGAAAATTGAATGTCAGGTGCAGTGTCATCGGTGTCATTGGATGAGTTATCGCTTTCATTATGAAAAGTAGGCGCCACGCCGCACATTAATGAGACCGGTCGACGTAATGCTGGATCCCTCGTCTTCGGTGGCGTGGCGTGAATTGCGATACATCGATTTTTATGCCATTTAAACCCATGGTAAAGAATCGATTATTAAGGTGTTCGCTGCGAACACCCTGTTTACCGATCCCTTTCCATAGGTTTAAATGGCCGATCAATCGATATATCGCAAAGCATGCCACGCTACTGCTCGTCTCCGGTCCGATGTCGACAGTGTACGTTTCGTTCTACCGCGTAAGAAAGAAGACTGTAAGAGAATTTAAACGTTGCCAAATCTCCAAAAATAAAGCGCGGATTTTCAGGAGAGCTTGCGAAGTTCAGTCTTGGAATTTTGCAGAGAATGTTCCTCACAATTATAGCTAAACGACCTGAAACTTTTCGGGAAAAATATCAATAATTTTTCTCAAAAATAAATATTTTATTTGGTAGAGATTTGGCAAAATTCGAGTGTTGATGCAGCGTTTCTCCTTATCACGGCGGAGCAATGGGCGCGTGATCCTGATCCGTTGCATCAATGCACCCCACCGCTGTTGCAGATCAGCGCCCCGCGGACGCCCATCGAAAATCAGTCGTGCAGAAAATATGAGAACGAGGAGGCTTCGGTGGCTGTGTAACGCATCGCCGCAGAGATAATGAAAATGCGTCGTTTTCGTTCTGATCCGCGGGCAGACGTCCAAGGACTACTGCGTTATTTTAACGAGAGACATGGGTGAAAGCCCTGTTTCACAGATAAAACTGGAATACTGGATGCATTAGAGAAGAAAAATCTATTTTTTCCAACAAAAATAATTACTAAACTATTTTCCGTGCTTTTACTATTCTGCCTCGTGAAGGAAAAACACCGTATGTACGTACATTTGAGAGTTGCTAAATTTCCCTTGAAAAATCATGTATTTTTGACGACATTCACGCACATTTTTCTTTGGAATTTCCAGGTAATTTAGATTTAATTGCGCACGAAATTGTCTGAAAATTTTGGAAAAAAATATTCACTATTCCCCAGTAAATTCGATTTTTATCGAAGGAAATTCGGCAACGTCTGAAGGCTCATGCGGCGTTTTTCCTCAACACGCGGCAGTATTACATTCTTCAACATTGGAGGGGAGAGGAGTCAGGCCAGTGGACTGATTCTTCAAACTGATAGACAAAGCTATATACGAAGAAGACATAGAGAGTACGGACCCCCTTACCCCTTTTGCCCTTTGAGAGTACCCTTTTGGTTGAATTGGTTGGTTCCTACAGACTGAGGGATAAAATGATGGACTAACTATCGGGACTTTCTTGGGTTATTGATAGATAGTCTATTATCCACCTTCGTTGTCCATTACGACGACCCGCTTTCACGAATGGGATTCCTCCATATCCCTTTTGTCCTCTTGGTCTATGGCTTTGTCTATCAATTCCAACAATCAGCCCGGAATATTACGTAATTCACAAGGGGAAAGGGAAGGGGTGAGATGTTGATTAAAGGGTATTTCACAAGAGGGGGGGGCATGGAGTGGGTTAAAATGCCCTACGCAACACTTGACCTACCCCAAAGCATCACTTTTCGATGGATAGGTCGATGACGACCCACGAGAATGCGGGAAGCGAGAGAAGAATGCGCGTTGCGCAGGACGGAAGGGGTAGGAGGGCGGAGGAGACAGTGGGCAGTGAGGTCGGGGAAAAGAGTGGAAAAGCGAGCGAGATGAGGCAACTCGACGAGGAAATTGATTGTGCACGCTGGAAATGAAATGACCAGGAGCGCCGCGACGCGCGCCACATCTACGCGACGACGCGACGCCGCGGACGCCGCGCTGGCCCCCGCGGGCAGTCAAGACGGTAAGACACTGCTCGTTGACCAAGCGCAGAAATATGAGGTTGCGTCAGTAGGAATCGGAAAGTATCGTTGAAAGAAACAATAGTGAGCCGCCGAGCGCCACCGCTGCCCCACGCCGCGCGCGCGCCCCCAACGCCGCCGCCGCGCCGCTCTCCACCGTTGCGTCATCACTGGGGACTCGCGCCGCCGCCGCTGCGCCCGCGCCAATTCGCGCTCTCGCTCCCGAATATTCCACAAGCGAATCATTATTCCACGCCCTGTTGTCAACTCCAGTTTTCTCACCTCTTTCTCGAAACGAAAGTGGCTCTTAATCATATGAGCACTGGTAAAAAAAACCCCTTGGACCAATGCCGCGGTGCATTGACTTAAGAGCATTGCAGTTTCTTGTCGCCGGATTTAAGAGTCTTGACCTCTTGATTCAAGCGGATTTTGCATTGATTCAAGCGGATTTTGTATTGATTCAAGCGGATTTTGCATTGAAACAAGAGTCCGGACACTTAAATCCGGCGACACGAAACTGCACTCTTGAACCAAGAGGTTTTTTTTACCAGTGAGAGGCATCTTCATGCAAAGGGCAGCGGGCTGATTGTTGACAAAGCTGTAGACAAAAAAGACGAAAAGACTATGTAGGAAGCGGGTGGTTGCAATGGACAAATGGACAAAATTAGTCCATCATTTCCCCTCTTAGTCTGTAAAGACCACCGGTTTCAACCAATAGGATCGCTCCATACTCCCGATGTCTTTTTTGTCTATCGCTTTGTCCATCAATTTCAATAATCAACCCTTTGAAGCATAGGGCGTTCCTATTGGTTGGAATGGGTGGTTGTTATAGATCAAGGGAAAAAATGATGGACTCACTGTAGGGTCTCTTCGTAGGTTGCCGTTAGGTTAGTCTATTACCTATCTCCTTTGTCCATTCGAACCACCCGCTTCTTCCAATAGGATCCCTCCATTTCATTTTTGTACCTTTTGTTTACAGCTTTGTTCACGGATTTCAAGAATCAACATGCAGGGGCGGTCTGGCCAGGGAGGCTAGGGTCCTACAGCACCCCAGAAATTTGGCTCAGGGGGCCCGGGAAGGACACCTGTAAAAGTCTTCAAACCTTGAAAACCCCACATAAAGGAGGACTTTTGGTTAGTTAAGGAGGCACCAACCCACACCGACACTGGCCAAAGCGAACAAAATCAATTTTGATGATGAGCCTTGGATTACATGAGAATAAGCGCCGTGGCTGTGGAGTTCATCCGGAAAATGGACTTTGCTTCCTTTGCTTTCAAATGCTTCCCTGCCAGACTCTTTTTGTTCCAACGCAACTTGACAAGGGCAATACACACTATAGCCTCGCGTAAAAAGGCCAAAGACTGATTTAAAAAGAGGAAGATTAAAAAGAAAAGGGGGGAAGGAAAGCAAAGAAAAAATGACTCTTCTTCTGAGTTCTGCTCCTCTCTCTCCGTCCTCGTTTTTCTCTCATTCTTTTGAAACGATGCCTTATTCTCGGAAAATTGACAATGTCACGATAAAAATCAGTCATGGTTTACTTCATCGGCACAATCGGCAACGCTGGAATTAAGTTAAGATGTAAAAGAAAAAATCAAAGTGGCAAAGTCAATGTAAAATGCAACAGACACTAGGCAAGTTTCAGTTTAACCGCTGGATGCAACTATTCGAGCTCCATGGATGTCCATGTTGCATACGCACTAAATTGAAGGCGTTTTGACTGTCCAGGCACTCACCGCTTCACTCGCGGGGCGGTGCTAACCGCGGGCCTCGGTGCCAACATCCAAAATAAAGTTTAGGCCGAGCTGTAACTTCCTAAAGCATGTATCTTTTATGGAGAATCGATATAAATGTAAGGATTAAATTGTAATGCATTGCAATGGAAATTGCATTTTTAAGATCGTTTCGTGACATTTGAGATTGAGAGCTTCCATAAAACTTACTGTACTTGCATGTGACTTGCATTTTGCAAAAAGGAACCTAGAGCAAGTCAATGTTGCTAGGATTGTGCGACTTACATTCTATGCAATCAAATTACTGAAATCATGCGACAAATTAAACCCGAGGCAATTTTCGTCTTTAATTTTAGTTTATTGGGAGTAAATATGAAACTTGCTCAGGTGATCAGTTCATATTTGCAATGTAAAAAATTTTTCACAATTTAGTGACATTGGAATGTTTTTGATTCTTTTTTGCAAAATGCAATCCACGTATACTTACAAGCCTGTGGCTATGTATGTTTAGCCAACGAACGCAGATCAGTGAGGAAAAGCTGAAAATCCACTTGAAAACAAGGCAACACCCAATTGGAACGCGGTGTCGCGTCGCTTCGTCATTTCAAAACGACGTGCCATTGTTATTTGCTACAGTTTCTGTTATACTTGGGTGACTTTTAACCCTAAATGTATTGCCGCCACTTTACAATGCACATTTAGATGGATCGCGCCGCTTCTGAGCGCCGCCGCACAGTGGAGCAAAGTCAATGAGAGCGGTTACAGAAAAAGATGAAAATACTTCGAAAACTGATAAAGAATTTGCGGGTGTCTGAAATTTGTCGACTTTTGGGTTTAAGTGGAAACTACAGAGAAAACTGAACAAGAGAATATTCTCGGTTTCAAAATTGAACAATATTGCAGGTAATATGGACGTATTTCTGCTAAACGGAACTATGTGCATTACGACGTGAGCCCTGTTATGCATACATCCTTAGGGGTCTCAGGGCTCACATCTTAATGCGCATAGTTCCGTTTGGCAAAAAATACGTCCATATGGCAAAATAACCTAGTCTGGTAAAATACACGTGTTTAAATGAAAAATGCCGCCAGATGACGACACTAGGCGGTGCATTTTCTCTTTTTCAAATCTGTTATTATGGTCTTTCCCATATCGTAAAAAAATTGTAAAAAATATTGCTAAGTCAGCTTATTCGGGACTCCGAGATGAAGCAATAAAAAATTGGTGTGCAAATTCTCCACACCCTTTTAGTTACAAAATGTTCAAGTTAGGAATCGGTTCCATTGGTTTTCCCATCAAATTTTCAGTCGCTAGGCTTGATGTTGCCAAACTGCTCGCTCTGTCCTTTTTTCCCTGATTCCTGGTTTTGCAGTACCCATTTGCGCCCCACCTCTTACCCTCACCTCATACCCCAAATGCGCAAATGGGGAGTGCGCTTTAAGGCATTTACCCGATAAATTCATGATATGACGACATAAACATCAATATTTGCGGTTCGTTACAAATTTCATGTCCAATTCTCTTTTAGTGGCATTCATTTGTGCGGCGCTGTGCTACGTCGTGCGTCGGGCGCCCAGCTCAGCGCTCGTTGCTAATTATGAAATAATCATTAATATTCCTCCGCGCGTGGTCTCAGCTTCGCTCCTGGATCTTGACTTCTCAACACCAACACCCCCGTCAGGATTTCAATCCCATCGGTTTGACTCACGACCAAGTGCCATTTTCATAACCGAACAATACGATCGTAACGTAAATGAGATCCAAGCTATTGTTTGCGTCTTCTAGATTTCGCAGACCCTGACCATGGGCAAACTTACATTGGGCATAGCGCTTGACGGAAAAGTCAGATGATAGTGGGTCAGAGACCTACGTCGGAAATGTTGGAGATAATCAGTCAATCATAAGGTGATCAAAAAATAAAGAAGAAAATAAATGAACAAATAGAGAATTGACCCTATCTATATCTAATCTATGACCATGGGCAAACTTACATTGGGCATAGAGCTTGACGGAAAAGTCAGATGATAGTGGGTCAGAGACCTACGTCGGAAATGTTGGAGATAATCAGTCAATCATAAGATGATCAAAAAACAAAGAAGAAAATAAATGAAAAAATAGAGAATCGACCCTATCTATATCTAATCTACGACCATGGGCAAACTTACATTGGGCATAGAGGTTGACGGAAAAATCAGATGATAGTGGGTCAGAGACCTACGTCGGAAATATTGGAGATAATCAGTCAATTATAAGATGGCCAAAAAATGAATTTGAAAAGAAGCGAACAAGTATAAAATCAACCCTCGTGGATCCAGATTTCACGACCCCATAAAGTCCCCCTTCCCGTCCAGCATACTTCGAGGGGTAAAAAGTTGGACGGTGACTCTAAATATTCGGGCTCCCGTCAAAAATTTTGAAATCATCCCATCAAATGCAGAAAATACGGAACATTTTGCGGAACGTGTGCAGAACTTATTTCAAAGGATGGAAATCATAAAAATCATGCAACTCTCAAATTTGTTGACTAACTCGAAAACGTTAATTTTCCTTGTGGTAAAAGATTAAGATGCAATACTAGCTCCTCTCCATAGGTGCTCTATTATTCGATTGCTACAACTAACGAAAACTCCAATGCACTTCTTTAGAGGTGAGAAAAACGAGTGCCTTCAATTTTGAACATGCAACACGCACGTCCGTGTATCACGAATATTTGCATCAAGGAGCTACAGCCGGTTCACAATCAGTGAAGTACCTGTAGGCCAAGATAATTACCAGTATGAATCGTTCATTCTAAAAAAGACTTAAGCGTCAGAAATTATAATACGAGAAAAACATAAATTTATTGATGTAAGCATCGAACGTTTTATTCGACTCGCTCTGTATTTTAGGGCTCTGAAAAATAAAAGCGATGAATTATTTAATTTCATTATTGCATAATCCACGATTTAAAGCGGGTCGAATCCTACAGTTTCTGATGTTTTTCTCGTGTTTTCATCTCTAGCCCTTAAGTCTTTTTAAGGATGGCCGATTCAATTATTGACCTTACGCGTGCCACTAACTGATAATACTCTCCCTGTGTAGGCGTACACTTGACGAGTCCTGTGCAACTCCGAGGAAGTGAGAACAGCGAAAACGCCTTCAATTTTGAACACGCAATACGCACATCCTTGGAACACTAATTGTTGCATCAAGGCGTTATAGTCAACTCACAATCACTCTGGTTATTGTAAAGCGGAAACGCCTCCATTTTTTTATAAGTTACACGCACATACAATACACGGAAATATAAACAAAATCTAAGAAACTCGTAAATTTGTGATATCAGCTCTTGAAAATGTTTTAAAAAAAGTTGTAAAATGTTTATACATTTCTTGTTGTTGCGATCCCTATAAGTTTCGTTCCAAAACTCGGAAATAATTTGTCAGAAGTCGTTAAGTGGGGGAGGCTCGTCGCTTAGCGTAATTTTTGGACTTTAGACCGGCCAGTCCGCGGACAGGCTGTCCAGTTCACAGAATCGTGAGGTGTTCACTGTCCATGACGGTGACCAAGTCCGAGGGGCTCCCGGAAAATGGACAGCGGTCAGAAATGTTCACCGGGGAGGGGGGGGGGGTGTCGAGTGGGGGATGCGTGCAAGTGCGCAGGCGTGACACTCGCTCGAACGTGGCCGCGGACACGGACGATCCAGAAGTCGCGCGAAGGGTAACGCCGTAAGACGGAGCGAATATCGAAGCTCGGAAAATAAACAAGTGGACCGAGCGGTGGCGCGGCGCACAGTGGATCGAGTCAATTAGGGAGGTCAGACGTGAAAATTTTGACTAAAACTACACATTTTGAAGTTTATTTCGTCACATTTCAAACTTTAAGGGGTGCCTCTTGAAGAAAATTTATCGAAAAAGCCACTGAAACCACTTTCAGTACTTTACAGTTGTGTATAAACGGAGTTAAAAGCGTTTAAAATTTCCAAATTCCGTCCGACCTCTTCTGTTGACTCGATCCACTGTGCGGCGGTGGTGGTGCGGCGCAATCATACCGAAGCGGCAGCGCCGACTGCAAAACCCAAACCAGGAAACCGGATTCCTGTTCGACCGCTTTTTTCATCGCGTATGAAAAATCTGCAACTAGTTTTCAATTCTTACCGTCCTCGCCTCCCCTCCCCCTCCCTGCCCCCGCCGGTCACCCTCCGAGCGTCCCCGAGAGCACCCTTCCGATGAACTTGCTCCTGACTCCCGCTTCAAGTTCACGCTGCCCGACATTCATCACTTTTCCATCTCGGAATTCCTCCGCGACTTGAAATTCCTTCTTTTTCCGCAATTCTCCGAGTCGCGCTCCTACTCCTGGCGCCACCTCTAATACGCACCTCGAATCCGACGTTGCCATGTTTCATTTCCATCCACATTTTTCCGCCAAATTTTCAAATGTTTTCCATCGTCATTGGTAAAAGTTTTAAAAAATCTTATTTTTCCCCTTTTGGTATTCTTTTACAATGTGATATTCCTCTTTTTGCTACAATTTCCGAAGTCAAGCCCTTGCTCTTGGCATCACTTGTAATACGCGCATCAGATTCAAAGTTTCTACACATTGATGGATAAAGTGCGAAACCACTTATCTCAGTTTGCGACGTTGCAGACTTTCGGTCATGCTTTATTTGTTCTTCGGAAAATTAGTCAACACAACTTCATCAGAACTTCTTTAATTTTCTTCTCTATTAGACAGTATTGCAGAGTATTCCAGAAATTTCAAGCGATTTTGACTTGTTACTCTTCGCAAAAATAAAATAAGAGAACAGATTTTGAAACATCGTGTTGCGTGGTTTCGCACTTTAGCCATTGATATCTCCTTTAAATGCTATTTATTCAAATTTTTAAACTTCTTCACCTTTTTTCAAATTTCTAAGAATACAAAAAGAGGGTATATCGTTCACTCCAAGGCTTTTATGAGTTACAGTGTGTCGTTGGAGGCGTAAAACATGGAACCCCGTTACAACAAGAGAGAAGAGTATATAAGTCATATACACAACTTTCGCCGTGTTTTTTACACCATTATTCAGTAAAATTGAGTTTCATTCTAAAAACCATCGCACGACATGAGTTAAATAAATATTTTTTAAGTGGCATGATTTGGAAAAAAATTGCCTAGTCAAATTATCTCAATCAATATATGATTTCATCTTTAAAAACTTCCGATCTATTTCTTTCAACCGTACGACTTTTTAAATCCACAGTGAAAATAGCGACAGCAATGACTCATTGAAACTATTGTAATACATGGTTAACTCTATTGATGTTTTTTGTATTTTATAGATATATTTTCCCATCCCCTTTTTTTTACCGTCTAAATAAGTTCACTCAAACATAGTGACAAAATATCATTCCACCGTCAAACGAGGATAAGGTAAAAGAAACACAGCGCGTGTTTTGTGATTACATCTAAAGGGGTATTATTCGATCTTTAAAGCAAACAATTCAATGGCAACGTCACGTCGCAAGACAATAATGTTGTCATCATTTTCAGTCTTATCATAAACCTTGACGTTTCTTGCTATTCATTTCCTCCGCATTTCCCTCTTATTTGATTTTTTAACATTTAAATCATGCATTTTGACATGTTTTAGTTTTCCTGGTCTATGATTTAATTGTTTACGTAACCTATAATGCTCCATAATTTATGGTTATAATTTAGGAAAGTATTCACACTACGGCGCCAGGACATTTGTGACGCAGGGAGGTCTTTCCGTTTGAAGCAGTGAAAAAAGGAACCAACTGTACAAAAACAAATCAAGGAAAAAAGTGAATCAAAATGATGAGTCAAAATGTTCCCACCTACGAAGCTTGTCCGTGTCGAAACACACGGTATGTGGTGCCAAGTTCAGTAAATATGGATGGTGCGGGAAAACTTCCCGCAAAAAAGGAGCTAAGCGAGCAATACCTCAAATCATCAGACCAGGCGCGGTATTTCTCTTCGTTTTTTTCCTTGATTTTGTTACTTGAGGATGACCCCTAGTATAAAACACTTACGCGGTGGTTTAGTAATTACAAAACGCGCATTATTGTTTTTCCAACTCTTTCACACAGACACCAAAACCGATGAGATTTGATGATTCGGCGAAAAAAGAATGAGCTTGTTTTGTAATTTTTAGTTCGTAGATTTTTGAAAGTAGAGAATACGCATAATTCACATGAATTTTTCCTGATCGTTTACAGCAATACGACCCATGAAAAAAAAAATAGAAAGTTGCGTATTTTGAGCTTCCATCCAAACGTGTGGCAGCCAATGAGGGATGACCACATGACGCACCGCTCAAACCGGATGATGATTGGTTACCGCACCCTCATCGGTTGGCGATTAAATGCCGCCACAAGCGCATGTCTCCGAGATAACCAAGATGACGTCCAAGGAGATCCCTCGGGCAGCTGCAGAGACAAGAGACCTTCCACTGGCCTCTTGGCGACAGGTGGAAGCTTTTACTTTCGGGGATTCAACAATTCCTTTTGGACAATTATAACTGAGCAACAGTCATCACCCTAATTTCGGCTGTTGACCTACCTACATGGTGGCTGATGAGCTTCGGGTGACGTCATGAGCCAAACCAGCTTCCCAAAATTCGGCGATTTTCGGCTTGTTTGCAAAACGAAACTGCCAACACGTTGTTGAACATCAACCATGTGGGTAAGTCAACAGTAGAATGCGGAAGTCCCGAAAGTAAAAGCTTCCACCAAGGTCAAGATACTACACACACATTCGATTGACTTTTGAGGCTATATTTACATGTTGAACCAATCGATATCGATATCTAAGCGATAGAACGCCATAGGGCTGTTGAAATTGATAGATTAAGCAATAGACAAGGAGGACCAAAAGGATATGGAGGGATTCTTTCGGTCGAAGCGGGTGGTTGCAACGGACAAAAGAGTTAGGTAATAGACTAACTAACGGCAACTAGTGAGAGACCCTTTAGATAGCCCATCATTTACCCCTTTAGTCTAACGCCTTGTCTCCGCGGGATGTTGCACGGGACTTTTCCCAAGTTCGAATCGCAGGAATGAAACTTCTGGGCTATTTTCCCGTTGAACAACACAACGAAATTCCTTCTTCTTTTTTTTAAGTCGTTCCTGGGACTCCACAATAATGCTTAGCTGGCACTGTGATTAATATTGACGAACTCAATATTTTTTCCAACTTCGCAAGTGAGAATTTTCCCTAGGACAAATCCCATGAAACGTCCCGCGGGGACAAGGCCTAAGAATCACCCATTTCAACTAATAGGATCGTTCTATATGTCTTCTATGTCTATATATCGATTTGTCTATCAATTCCAAGAGCCAGCCCGCTGTTTGATGTATGGAATACGATGCATGGACATATTCTTGGATCAGCGTGATGCAGGTGAGGATGCAGACCTCAGACCCGGTGTCCCGTCTCAAGATGTGGGCATTTAGGAAGTGGATGGAGGCGCAGTCATGAGCGGGATCGGGGGCGTCGATTGAAAACGCGGAGCCGTCAGCCGTGCGGTGTGTGGCGCGGCTCTTTCCACATGGATGTATACCTTTCGAGGCCTAATTTAAATAAACAAATCGTTCGACTCGGAGGCCGAGAGAATCGCCACCTCGCGAGCTGTCAAACTCCTACTGGGCAGATGAAGTAGTTTTTTCTTTATTAATGAGGCATCGCCGGGCTAGGGTCAGGGAAAGGATCGGCCGTGTCCCGGGTGTCCATGTCGGGGATTCAGATGCCGAGTCGTGCGCGCTCTGCAGTCTGCATCCGCAGATTCATATCAATCTGACCCGAACAATGGCCTTTTCATTATCCATCCTACATTCCGCAGCTGTCATTTCAAAATTTCGACCAATTTTCGATAAGTGCCTATTCATCATGCCAGTGCGCCCGTAGGTACCTCCCAAGCCCGGCCCCCCTCCTCCGCCCATCGGGATTTTGAGCCCTTGAATAAATTAGAGTGAGAGTCGCCCGGAGCGATATTACGTAAAAGCGCTCTCCCTCGCAACTTCTTTTCCGTTCGGTTTCTTTACGCAAAAATGAAAGTGCTGTCTGGTAGAAACGTCCAGACACCGAGCAGGGAAAAAATCTCGAGGAAAAATACTTTCGACATTCTCGTGGATCAGATATTTAATGCTGATTTAGTCGTCTTTGGGTAGAGACAATAAATTCTACGCGACGCGACGCCGCGACGCGGTGCTTTATATAAATTTACCCACATTTTTGGGTTTTTTTTTCCTGCTTACATTTTTTTGACCATTTTTCGAATTTTTATCGTTCGGCGGAAAAACGACTGGATAAAATCGACACAGTTTTATGATTTAGATCTCGTTTGAGTGAAATGATGCGACGACGACCTTGAGACGCAATTGAGAGTGGCATTCCCCTCAATCCGCGGATTTCAGCGTCTGAGGGTGTGTCCCCGGCCAGTCCAGTCACCCGCATTTGTAATTCGCATCACTCTATTTGCGCATCACCTCATCGAAGATGAACCCACGCTTCGGAGAAATCACTCCACTTTAGCTCATATTTTTTTTTTTTTTTTTTTTTTTTTTTGTTCAATTTACATATTTATGCGCGACAGAGAAAATACATTTTGTCTGTGTTCATAAATTGTCGTGGTTGGTCCATAAATTGATTAATTGTAAAGGTGATCTAGCAATTATAGCCATAGCACCGTAAAAATTTAAAGAGACTGAATTCTTAAAATTTAGCAGGGGAATTAAAATGTTGACAAGGTAAAAAAGTGGGGACGATAAAATACATCAAATTTGAAGACAAGGCTGCTTAAGAAAGTAAAAATTTGCAGGTGATCTTTTGCCAGAATGGCACTGAAGTCAGAGTAGGTATGTTGGTAAAAATGAAATTAGGAGCTGATTTTCGACACTCGCAATAATGGATGGGGCTCCTGGTGGAAGAGGGGTACGGACCAACATTTTATTTTCAAATGACATCCCCCTTTTTGTGAAACTTTGTTGGGAAAGTTAGAATAATAGACAAACAGGACGCAATAGGTCCCTTTTTATAACCGATCAAAAATAGCGACCGAATAACTTTAAAATGGCAACGACTGAACATATAAGATTAAAACCTTGGAATCCATGGTTTTCCCGGGAACGCCACACATAATGTCAATGCACCTTTTTAAAACATCCCAAATATTTTTTTGAAACAAAACTACCATGTTGGGAAAAATCGATAATTTGAAGAACTAGCGTCAAATTCGTGTTTGGAGTCCCACAAAAGAACCCACGATACCATAATTATGTGATACAATTATAATTAACAACTGGCAAGATGACATAAAAGGTTCTTCAACGCCATTCTAAGGCCATCTTAGAAAATATTAAGTATTTCGAAAAACTAACATTATAAATTGGGGTTGTCAAGATCCAAATTCGCATATGTAAAATGAGTTCGTGAAGTTAGGTCTAGAACTTTTGAGCACTGAAATAATAAAAATGCATGGAAAATATCATTAAAATACACGTATATGTTTCCTCTCTATATTGTTTTCAAGCTCACAGCTCCTTCAATAAATGCAGATTGTCAAATGCTAGCGCAAAAAAATCAGTTGACATAAATTCAAAGAAAACAGAGAACAGCAACAAAGACATCTATTGAACATACTGAAGTGGTTTAAATGGATTCAATGCAATTTTTCAGCTATTTTTTTGTACATCTGCATTAAAATTCAGCCGTATGGAGGGTTAGAGCCAGCCATTGCTACTTTTGAATTAATATAATGAATTAACATAAGCCTTGTTTACTTTTAATACTGCAAAATGTGCATCAATACTTACTATTTTCCATAAACTGTAGAGCGGCAAAAGATAAAAGTTTTAAGATAAAAAAAGATAAAAGAAAAAAGTCATTAATTGTACATTAAAATAGGGGAATCGCTTACATCGAGACTTATTTCATGAAAAAGAATTCCTCGTGAATTGTGACCTGCAGGTTGTGATTACCTGATGGCCACTTTCATAGCAATAAAATGACAACATGCCGATGGTCTCTTAGCATATACATATTTTCCACTCTTAAATTCCATTATAATGCTTTGATCAAGAGAGATGCTCGGAATAATGTTTTAAGTGTACCTTTAAAGTGTTCCATAACATTAATCGGAATTTCGTTCTTTTTTTGATGGTTCATTGCATTTGCTATAGACTCATCCAGTTGTTTGTTAACACTGAAGCCCTCTATTTACGCTACTATGACCAATGTCTTTTGAATATATCTCCGATTAATCGGCATGCGTTAGTTTCGGAAAAGTCCATGTTCAAAAATGGAAAAAGAGGAATTTTTCTCAGGAAATATACTACTAACATCTCGGTCTCCAAACACTAAAAGTTGGATTTATACTGAGAATCCCCCTATTTTTGTTGGGGGAGATTTCCCGACAAGTAATAAAAGTAAATATAAATATATTCTCATAACAGTAGCTTAATATAAGAAAATACTGTTTGGTGGAGGACTGCAAAATCAACATTCTCATTCAGCCCGGAAGATTTTTGCTGGAAACCACAGTAATGAATTCATTTCATTTCTCTTATGCTGTTGCCTTTCACTTTGAAAGACTGAGACCAAAAGTGATTTTTCTTCTTTTTTTCTTCTACAGTGGTAAAAAATTATGCCGTAAGGCTAGATGGACCTGTTTATTTACACAAGAAGAGCTAATGAAAAGTCAGGCAGCTTGATGCTCAGTGCACGTAACAAGTCTTTTGTTGTAGCAAATAATTGCCACAGCTCAGCCTTCAAGGACACTCATAAGTGGTGTTTTACATAAATGACTGGAGTGCGATGAAATCGTTGACTTTTTCTTCCAACTCATGGTTAGGAATCGAAAAATTTTACAGAACTTCACCAGACATAAGATTGAAACGCACAACCTCGGAAGAGCAAGGATTTTAAATGCACGAAAGAAAGAGATAGGGGCTGTTTGATGATATGTGCATTCCTAATTAATTGTGGTAGTACACCATAAGTAAGGTTACTATCCAAAATGTTGCAGTACCACTCCAACTTGAGTTGCGGTACTACCACAAGTAATTGAAAATGCCCATATTACTAACAAATTGGAATAGTACCACAATAATTGTAGGGGATAACCCTTGACACACTGGAAAAAAAAACACATTGGATCCAGAGTCCAGACTCTTGAAAACATTGACAAGAAAAAATACTCTTGATTCAATCGGATTTTTGCTTGAATCAAAACGAAATCCGCTTAAATTAAGAGATTTGGTTCTTGATTAAAGCTAGATTCTGATTGAATCAAGAAAACTTTTTCTTGTCGATGTTTTTAAGAGTCTGGACTCTGGATCCATCGTGTTTTTTTTTTTTTTTTTTTTTTTTTTTTTTTTTTTTTTTCCAGTGCACTCTTTTCCCGTGTATATTTTTCAATGAAAATACACTTTTGCGTTCTACCTCATGGTATAATCTCGGTTCAGGCCCGTTTGTACACTTGAAGCATTTGTAAAATACCTATAATTTAACTACCTAATTAAAGAGCGATGATAAATGTACTCGAGTCGCTTGCACCTTACAAGGAACTTATTTTAGAGATTGACTTTAAGAATCTACATTTACTTCAGTTCCGGCCAAAAATTTTAGCATATTCCAGGAAATTGTTAATGGTTTTGCACGATGCGGCAACCGGCATAGTTAAGCGTGCAGAAGCGTAAAGGCAGCGGCAAGCGCATTACCAGAATATGTGCGGAACGTTAGTAATAGGTCCGTTGCGGGCTCACGATATCAGGCGGCGATAATATCCAGATTTAGAGTAGCCAATGAGCCCCTTATTCATTATATTCAAATCCGACGCTTTTGTTTACGCACATACGTTGCAAAATCCTATTCCTTTGTTCATTATATTCCAATTTTTCCTTGCCGCCACCCTATCAACGGCCCCTCCTCCACACTTGGAGTCACGAAAGAAGCTCCCTGTTCCCCCAAGTTTCCAGCCTGTTTTTGCACATGTCCTTTGATCTAATTAGATTACTCCAACTATCCAAGTCACACATCCTGCCGTGCGCAACTCCCGCACAATGCAGCATTGAGTCCCTTTCCGCTGGATTTAGCGGAAGAGTTTAAAGTCGAGATCCCTCAAAGCACTCCATGGGATTCCAAATTAACACAACCTATTCTCTGCAACACTCTGCACGTCTCCACGCAGGGTTGTTGCGTCGCATAAAAAAAAAAAAAAAAAAAAAAAAAAAAAAACCTGCAACCCTTTTGGTTACCAAGCGCATGCGGGGTGGCGCTACTGAACTATTCTTCTTGACTTCGATCTTACCCATTTTAAACACCGCACACATGCTACAGAGTACGCTATAAACCAAGATTTATAAACTAAAAACGCTGTTAAGATGTGTAATAAAAATGCAGGTACCATATGTTTTTTTTTTTTTTTTTTTTTTTTTTTTTTGGGGGGGGGGGTATTGTGTTTGACCCATAGTGTCAAAAATGAGTTCGCACGTACCCCAATCCACCAGGGTCTGAAAACCGCCCCACAGCGACGCACGTATGGGAAAACGGGAGAAAAGAGATGGAAGGGATGAGTAAAAGAGAGATGGAAGGGATAAAGATACCACACTGTTTGATTGCAAATGGTGACGTTGATAATGCGCTTTAAGGTGAAACCAAAATTTTCTCACAAAAAACCGCTTTTACTCCTCAAATAAATTGTCCGTGTCCTGACGCAACGTGGTGGCGGTTTTCATCCCCGGGTCACTTATTCACTCCAAAAATTCTGCTTCCCGGAAAATTAATTCACGATTTTGTCTATTAACCTAGTAAAAGTACCCGGCACCGTGGAGTAAGGTGATAATCAAGTTCAACGCAACTGTGATACGGACCAAGTCTTTGAGCTGGCGAGGCGACATGGTTTGATGCGACCCGAGTGACTTTAAATTAAATTCAAGGTCGACCGCGCGAAATTCCCATGACATGAGTTTGCCTTGAGCTTCTCGTCTCAACGCCGGATCCAGACGGTCGGGTCAGGTAAAGCAGTAAGTACTCTAAATATCGTTCCACGTGAATTCAGAATTTTCCCGATCTTCCTCGCATTCCAAACTGTACAGTTTTTTCGGCCCTTCTGAATGGTGTCTCTCGGTGAAATTCAACCGAATGGGTGTACCTCATTGTCTAGTGGATGATTATCTACATTCCAGAATTTATTATGTCAGGCTGCATCTTCAAAGAAAGCGAGCGTATCTATTGATGTGTTTGAAGCATTTTCAAAGTGACAGTTAATCCGAAAAAGCTTGAGTTTTAACACGAGTTGGTCCTCCAAAAAAATTATGCATCTCAGAAGGAGAGAAAAGGTTGTTTTGAGATTGTGAGTCATGTCGATCATAAAAATGTTGGGCAGTTTAAATAATCCGTTTTTTATGCATTGGTCCATTTTGGTGCCAGTAAAATTGTATGGATTGGTGGACCACTCTCATTTGCTCATTATTCTTTCGTCAGGTGTGGGTTCCTTCGTGTTGGCACTTGCTGAATTATACATTGAATTTGATGAGTTAGGGAAGTCCAAAGCTGAGCTCAACAGAAGAGTCTCTGCTGAGAGTGGTAGGATAATTACCAACTGTTATCACAACTAGGAAGTGCCCCCTGACTACTTCACGGCCCACCCCTCAAGCGTTTCGCGCCTCAACCTATGCGTTACCCGATATTCTGATGATTTTACTAGCCGTTCTGGACGCGGTTCGAGCGTCCGTCACCCCTCGAGTGAAACAGAAAAAGTTGGAATTGACTAAAAAGTGGAATCGTTCCACTCTTATATTAATGATGTTATACAGGGTGATACATAAGTCCCGCATCACCCTTGTAACATTCAAAGTTCTTGCCCCTTTTCAAGGTCGTCCCTAACAATTTTGGGGGTTCTCAAAGGTCGTTTCCTTTGACGTATGGTCCTCTCAAAATGTCAAGTCTCCACCTCAATTTGTTCAAAAAGTTATAGATGTGATGCTTGGTTCTAGTGGTGTGGGATTTTTGGATCATCCTGTAGAGTAATATTAAAAGTCCTTCAAAGCACGATAGGTGCTAGTTACATTCCAAAATCATGAATTTTTCCGTTTAAATTAGCAGTGTTACCCCTTTGATTAAGAACTTCAAATATCACAAGAAATTAATCTTTGCCGAAAGTTACGACAACCTTGCTCATTCATTGAGTTCCGTCTCTTCAAAAAGGAATTTTACTAATAACAGGATCGGAATCCGCAGTAATTATATACTGTGCCCAGAGACACAATATATTACAGAGACCCCACACTCCCAATTCAAGGAATGTAACCGGGCAACTCAAAAATTAAGTTCGGGGATCAACACTGTTCCTCTCTCGTAATTAGCAACTCAGCAGCTCGAGCATTTTATTGGCCTAATGATGACTAATAAATTTCGGATCCAACAGTTCGCATGACAAGTTCGTCAACTTGTTCATATTTGCGAAACAGATTGCTCAACTTTTCGGTCCTCGCTTATTATCGAGTGAATCTGATTGTTGCCTTCTGAAAAAACCCTTGTTTGCCCCTGCTGAATGCGAAAAGAGCATATTAGTGATCCAGAACCGAGAAGGAACCGATAGCCTCCGCTCAGATTTTTTATTTGTGAAATCAATTCAGCGGAGGGAACCACCTGCATAATGTTCGGCTGGCCTCGGTTGGGCGAGCAACTTGCTGGAGGAACCACATCACCAGCCCTCATGGATGGGGAGGGGCTATAGCTTTGTCTATCATTTCAATAATATATATTTCAATTATCAGCCCGCTGGCTTCGAACCCACTCGCGCGCTGGTGAGCATCGAGCATTCCTCAATCCCGTGCATTTTGGGGTCGGGTTGCCCGTTTGCCCCCCTGCCAATCACTCACGGCTGCCAGGGATGGGAATCATGGGAACCTAGAGTCCCTTTATACTGAGAGTCAAGACAACACCCTTCATGGAGTCACAAACGGGAATAAAGATTACAGAAATTGAACGTTTTTCGTAATCTTTGATCGGCCTATTCTCGAATTCCTTTCTTCGTTCCTTCCCTCATTCCGTTTGTTCCTCGCCGAACCCGTAATTCCCCGGTCCATTCCAGATTATAATCTTTGCAATCGGTGAAACTGTAATCTTTATTCCCGTTTGTGACACTGTGAAGGCCTAAAATACGGGAACCAATCAGAAATGGATTCAAATTGTCTTGACTCTCAGTATAAAAGGACTCTATGGGAACCTAGTTTTCTTCCCCATTCCGATGCAAAAGAAGAAGCAGAAGAAGAAGAAGAAGAAGAAAGTGATGCAGGTGGAGTTCATTCGAGGAAGGAACAATCACCTCCCTTATGTGCAAAAAGCTTGGTTATTTGTGTCAGAATCGATCTGTTAGCTCAATCGTAAATCTGTCGCTCTTGCAGGAACTCCATTAGCTGAAGAACATTTAAATTTGTCAGATACTTAGCATTCATCGAATGCTACGAGAGCGCAGGAATTATCCTACTCTCGATAAGGGAGCCAAGTCGAATCAAGGCTGATGAAGAGGGAGTGACGAGAGGAGAGGAGGGGGCGGAGGATCTGAGGGATAGTAACAAGCGACAAACGATGATCGTGTTGATGGAGACAAAGGATAAAGATGAATGAACAGAGTGCGGGGACAACTGGTCAACGAGGGGGGCCCAGGTCCAGGGGTTTGGAGGACGAAGCAGGACGCATTTGCCAATTGAGCCCCACCACACCGGCTCAATAATGAAAATGAGTAGATCATGTTAAGTTCGGCTGCATTAATGGCCCCAGATAACGCGGCTGAGTTATTAATTAGCTATTACCATAATTGTGATCGAAACCGGGCTCAACCTTAATCAAGATGGTATGCAGATTCACTTACCCATATTAGATAAAGTGCCATTATATTTCCACGGTCGTGATCTGAGGCTGGAGACGGGTAAACGGGGACGATGCCCCCCTTTAGCTTCGTGCCAGCGAGTCTGGGGCCCCACCGCCCAACTTCCTCCACGGACTGGCCACGGCCATCAGAGACACTACGTTTCGTCGTTTCTTTCGCGAAAGAACCTAAATGCAATTCCATGTTGCCAGATTTTCCCGCGCAAATGGGTTAATTGCGCACCGAAAAAAAAGTGAAGTTGATTTAACAAAGATGTAAATGTAACTGCTGTAGCGGGTAATTCAGTATTTCATAAGTTCTCGCACACTTTTTTTACATCCAGGATGTTAAATCAACTTCACTTTTTTTCGGTGCACCAGTCACACAATCCTGTTTTGTTGCTTGATTCGTGTAGATTAGCTATAAATAATAAGATCTGCCTAAACAGCGACTTTCTACGTTCAGTATTAACCGAGATTATGCCCTTTGAAAAGTCGGGTTTTAGACGTCATCCACCGCGGTAGTGAGACCCTTGGTTTCTTCCACCTTGCTATCATCAGTCAGTGTGACGCACAACTGCACTGGTTATTCAACCTGAAACTCAGATGAAAGCAAGGTGGAAGAATCCACGGGTATCACTACCGCGGTGGATGACGTCAAAAACTCGATTTTTCAAAGGGCGATGTCTTGGTAAATGTTAAATGTAAAAAGTTGCTGTTTGGACAGATCCTATTATTTTTAGCTTATCTACAAGAATCAAGTATCAACACACGATTCTGCGACCAGCACAACTGACCTATTGCATTTTCAACTAGAGAATTTTCAACTGGAAAGTTCATCGATTTTTCTACTGATCTCATGCGAATATCAAGTACATTTTCAACGAAAATAATGCAGGTTTACAGTCTTAAAAACTTAAATTGTTGGAGTCAATTTTGCAATCTCGGAAATGGAGTTTCATTTATTCGTGTGGGAGACGACGATTTTAAAGACGCCGCACTGTGGATCGAGTCAATAGGAAAGGTCGGACAAAATTTGGAAACTTCAAACGCTTATAACTCCGTTTATCCAGAATTTTGAGGTTCTAAAAGTGGTTTCATTTGTATTCTCGTGAAATTTTCTCTTAGAAACACCCCTTGAAATTTAAAATGTGACGAAATAAACATCAAAATTTGCAGTTTTAGTCAAAAATTGCATGTCCGACCTCTCCAATGGGCCTGTTGCAAACTTTTGCTAGAGCAAAAATAAGAGTTGTTTCTTGTAGATAATGCCTCAAAAATCACGATGAGCGCATCGGCAAAGTCTGAAATGCGCTCATAACTTCACAATCTGCGTAAGAAATTTGCGTTTTTTTAAGCTTCCCGCTTAAAAAACGATACTACGGCATAGGTGAACATTTTGTTAGAGGAGTCGCTCCATCGTCGGCGATATTCATCATGGCCGACGCTTGCACGCAGTTCCGCGCGTAATTCAAGGAGAGTTCAAGGTCAATCAATTCGGGCGTGGAAAATATGAACGTTAACACACCGATTGTTATCTGGTCCAATCCAGTTCAGGTGTTATCTCGTCCCATCAAACGTGTTTTGGCGGATTGGCGTCGACTATGATGATTATTGCCGACGATGGAACGACTCCTCTTACAAAATGTTCATCTGTGCCGTAGTATCGTTTTTGAAGCGGGAAGCTTAAAAAAACGCAAATTTCTTACGCAGATTGTGAAGTTATGAGTGCATTTCAGACTTTGCCGATGCGCTCATCGTGATTTTTGAGGCATTATCTATAAGAAACAACTCTTAGTTTTGCTCTAGCAAAAGTTTGCAACAGGCCCATTGACTCGATCCACTGTGCGCCGCAACAAGAATCCGGGCAAAATAGAGTGATGAGAAAGTTCGGGGGCCAACCCTACTTTTCACCTGGTGACTGATGATGAGTGTCGGAGGGTGCGCTTTGCTGAGCGAGATTTCGAACATTATAGGTTGCTACTCTCAATTAAGAAAGTTTCACGACGATGGAGTTAAATATATTTCTTGTCTTAGGTCAAAGTCTTTGAGTCAAATATTTAAAAATAGATTTTTGGATGTTTAGCCAAGGTGTTGGATTTGGATCATCGACACATAATTTTTTTTTATAACTTTTAAATGAAAAAGAGCGATGGAAGGGAGAAAAATAGGGAGATGGAACGTTAACGAAAAGCACGTCAATTTCATTTTCAGAAATAACTCTTAGTTCCTGATGGTTTCAGGAGCATAACAATATTAAGAAGAGAAAGATAAAGGCTGCGTCTGTGAGCAAATTGAAGAGAATAACTGTCATCTTCCTTCATGTAAAAATTTTAAGTACAAGTTGATATCCGTTTAAACTATCTTAACCTTGCTGGTATGCGCATTGAAACGAATTCCTGCTTGCTACTTAAAATCGTGAGACATGTGCAAAGACTGCGTGAACTTGAAAAAAAGCAACTTCATCCAGTTCCTTCCAAATCACTCGATGAATTAGCATGATTTTCCTATTCGTAATTAATTAAGTTCAATGATGATCGCGAAGCTTGTTTTTCAAGTTAGATCAGAGGGAAAATGATTGTGACGAGAACTCATGAGCTACATCATCGAAGAGTGTTGGCATTCCATTTAGCGAGTGGAAATTCTTATTAGTAAACTTAGAATTTGAGAAAATAGCGACATAACAGAACTAACAAATAGAACATAATTTCTCAACATTTTACAGCCAAAGATGACAAACTGTCTGAACTATATTGCGAGACTAGAATATTTGAGTGCGGCAATCACAAAATGTATACATTTTCTGTTTAGAAACTGAAAGTGCGTGTGGCGTGTGTTTAATATAAAATTATTTACAACAATAGTTTGTAGTTCTGTATAAGATCGCGAGATAGGCGAGTCGAAACTGATTCGATTGACCGATCAATAATGTCATCATGTCTGACAATGAGCCAAAAAAATCCCAAATTTTGATAGTTTTATAAACTTTTTATTTCTCTCCCCCTTTTTCTTCTGGATGAACGAAGAGAGAATTGAATCTTTCGAACTACCCATGCAGCCTTAGGTTGAGCAAACGTCGATTCCTACTTAAATTGCGCAGAGATGTTTCAGTTTAGCCCCGTTCCAAACATGAGCCAACTTAATGACGATAGAAAAAAACTAACGAATCCTGGAATGAAAATGCAGTTAGGTTTTTTTTTTTTTTTTTTTTTTTTTTTTTTTTTTTATTTATTCGGCCAGACCTGTAAACAATGTCATTTTATCGACCATCTATCTCAAGGATATTTTCTCTAAATTCAAGTTTAAAAAAATAAATAAATGAATTAAAAAAATAAAAGGATTTATTTTAAGTTAGAGCTCGTTAATGCCTAATTTTTACACAATGATATTCTAGCAAATGACCTCACAGATCCTTTAAGCTGCACGTGAGCGTAAATCAGCCTCCGTCATTGCTCCAACTAGCAAAAGTGGTGAAAAGAAGCATTCTTATCTTGGAGCATGGTTGGCTTAGATACTGACTCGGACATAGTAGAATAATTAATTAATTAAATGCCGCAGCGTATTGCTGTGGTTGTGATAGCCGTAATTCTATCGAACGTTTGATAGACAAATCTCCATGCAGAAAGTATTTCCTTGTTAAACAAATGAGTTAGTTAGATGGCGGATCTGGCGTCCTCGTAATTAGTTTTCTAATTAGTCTTCGTAAAGGAACAGACTGTAGATAAATCATAAAAGGCAGCAGGTCCCTTGCTATTGTCGCCGCAGCGAATCAAAAGCTATCCGATTGTGTGATTTCATGACCTGGTCCCTTTCATTCAAGCGGAGGGGGAACCGTAAGAATAGAACGGTAGAGTTCTAGATGAGAGAGCCATCGAACAACGAGGAGTGAAGAAGGGGGTAGGAAGGGATCACTTCTATATTTTAATGCCGTTAGGAGGGAACTTCCATGTTAATAAACTGCGCGACCTTTAAAGTAATTATTCGAATCTATTTACGGCGAAATATGGATCGGAATTGAGAATAAATTATGTTCCGTATTATCAAGGAAAGTAAGCAATAGCTGCAGTACATTATATTTTTGTTATATAGGTATGTACGAAAAGGGGGAGCGGCAGCAAACATATTGTGTCATACTAGTAACGGTTTAATCTTGAAAAAACGCATATAATTAGATCTAATATCCTTTCTTCGTATTTTGTCGGAAAATTGTTTAATCTTGATGAACTTTTTTGCATACGAGAGTAAGGGTATGTGTTATTGCGTGTTTGAATTGTTCAATGTTGAAGACTTGAATCAGCATGAAGGAAAAAGAAAAATCGAAAATTTAAGCAAGATTTTTGACTTACAATGAATCTTATATTAATGAAACATTTATTTGAAGAGTTTTTCATCATGAATTTTACACGTTCTTACAAAATCAGTGACTTGAGAAAAGCCACTCTCAGAGAAAATTTAAATATTTAGAATTGACTGACTTTTGCCATCGTGGTGGAAACCGTGGCATCGATTTCCCTCTCGAAGCGAAATTAATCCGATTGCAAGGCAAGTTTTTCCGCTCTATTCATTTTTCCTCCGCCAGCATGATAATGCAAATCAATTGAAATGAGACTGGGTGAAGTTCGTGTGTCCTGATGAGCACAAACGCAAATTACCGCAGCCCAAAGAAGATTGTAAGAGTACTCACAAGCCGAAGAACTCAATAAAAAAAGGAAAGTGAAAACTAAATTAATTTGATTTAATGGTCTATTTGACGTGGGAGCCTGCTCTCAGTTGAGTTGCATTGTGAATCGAGGAGTCAACTGTCATGTTGAAAACATGAATTTTTAAGGTATCCAGTGAACCGTATGAAGATGCTGTTGTTAGAGCTGATGATACTGAAGCCATCAGTAACGTTAGCCATAATTTCTACAATCTTTGGGTCCTGCCTCACCGAGTTAACCGTAGGTTGATTTGCATTTCTGACCGAGCTTTTTTTTAACTCTTCGGCGAAAAAAAACTTACAAATATGGTGAGAAGTGCGCTTGAATTTTTCTGAAGTGACCTTGAAACAATTTTCCCGCGTCTGTCGTTCTTAGATCAGAGAATGTATTTCGTCACCTTCCGGCCAAATTATCACAAGCGCCATGCGACGTTTAAACATTTCCGCCGCCATTTAATTTTTTACAGAAATATTGTTGGTTGAATCTGTTTGAACTGAATTTTATCGGCAGCACAAAGAAAATTCAGTGAAATTTTCGGACAGCTTTGTTGAACAATCCATCCGTGAAAAAATAGAATGGCGGCGAAAATGTTTAAACGTCGCTGGCGCTTATGATACTTTAGCCGGAATGTGATGATATCATAACGGCAACATTGTTATATATTTGATCAATCAGAGCATTATTCGGAAAATTGACAATGTGGCAATGAAAATCTATAAAGGCTTACTCCATCGGTACCATAAGCAACGCTTGAATTACGTAGGGTGCAGAAGGACAAGCAAATCGCCCCTAGTTAGTGTTGAATGCGTCAACACTATTCAGTTTTCATTTTAACTTCTGGATGCAACTATTTAAGCTTCATGGATATCTGTGTTGCATACGCACGAAAGTGAAGGCGTTTTGACTGTCACGGCACTCACCGCTTTACCTACGGCACGGTGCGCTGGTAACGGCGGGCTTTTACTGCGAAGATCCAAAATGACAGAGGGCTTTAAATTCTTCATTTTTACCACCAAAATATCTCTTACACTGAAGGAGATATCTATGGACGTACGTGATGAGATTCGTAGAGGAATCGTTCATAACTAAGAGATGTCTCTTAAGTTTGAATGAAGAATTGAAGACATTCTGTCTTTTAAGATCCTCGCATCAAAGCCCGCCGCACGGTAAAACGAGCCTTGCAGAAAGGTTGGACAGGAATTTTCGACTAAAACTGCAAATTTTGATGTTAATTTCTTCATACTATAAATTGTGTGAAGTGCCTCTTGAAGGAAATTTTACGAAAAAATCAATGAAACACTGCGAGCTGCGGCTGATGCTGTGTCGGTCCCTCGTATTGCATCGCGACTCCATCGCTCAAGTATCCTGAAAATACCTTGTTAGTCGGACGTTTGACATGATGCGCGCGCGCAGAGAGCCCATCTTGATTGGAGACTTGGGTGCCGTGCGCTTTGCTTTTTAATGTGCTCCGTAAACAGTTTCTACAATCAGGCTGCATAACGCCGCCAGTTGCCAGTCATATGGGCACATGGCAGTGGCTTTCCCTAGTCGCTGGGATAGGACTTACGTCCATGCGGATGGCTGTCGCTACTCTTGAATTGTGTGCTGTGAGACTTATTAATATAAAGTACCTTAAAATGTTTGCTATTTGGACACTCCGTGATCTACTCACTTGCCTTCAATCCCTACTTTAGAATAAATTTCAAGGAGTTTCGTGGCGAGTAAGTCGCAGGAAGCGACAAGTAAGTTTCAATCAATTCCAATCACTCCGTAGCATACAAGGCTCTGTTTTTGCCGTGCTATAGAGAAGATTAGTGAAAAAAGCTAGTTCGACTTTCGAGTAAGTGAGTCGAAGCTCAGCAGTGATTCGCCAAACTTGTATGTTTGTTACATCAATGGCCGGTTTGATCTGCGCCCACGTCAGCAGTCGTCAACGGTCGTCATTCGTCAACAGTCATCAACAGTTTGTTTGTAAGCGGAAAGTTCAAATTGACTAATCGGAATGTAAATCAAGTACAAAGTTAAATGCTTTCGTGAGTTACTCTTGGAAGCTCGATGTGTTCATCGCGTTCTGCGTGATAAACATTTGCAGTTCCAGACGCTTCGAGGGGTAGGGAGGAGGGGACGTAAAGGAGGCTCCTCGAAAATTTTCAAAATTTGAAAAAGCATCTGATAGGCAGTTTGAGTCAATTTCGTTATGAATAGTTACCTAATACAAACGTCCTCCCTTCTTCTGTCCTCCGTTCCTTCCTTCTGTCTTTTCTTTCTTCCCTTTTTCTTTGGTGAGCGAAACTGTGTAAATAATTAACTGGGGAGAATCTTAGGAGTTTCATTCCTTCAATTCAAACTTGGGATACATCCCATGAAAAATTCCCGTGGAGACAAGGCCTTATAAGGCTCTTGTTCCCGACTCTATCAAAATTGTTTTCTCCAAAATATATTTTCCTGACGTGAAGAGTGTTAAAAAGTCAAGTAGTCGAGTTGCTTCTTCACAGAGTTGATAACAGGGATTTTTGATGAGTCCAACCAACACCCCTTTTATTCCGATTCATTTTGGTATTTGACACCATGCATGGGACGAACGAAAACTTGCGAATGATTTTCGTAAGACGGAACCCTCAATGAAATGCACATGAATAGAGGAGGTGGAATACTAAACGGGTCTTATCGCGGATCCATCAGCGTGGCGACGGCATGTGCCTGCGGTGGCATCCGGAGCGGAAAATTAATCCGGCTAATTACGCGATAAGTTAAAGAAGCTTGAAAACGCAAACAAAGAGTTTCAATTAATATATTAGTGTTAAGACAGGGACCCAGCGTCCAACGACGACGACAGGGGAACCCGGGGGAGGAGGGGGAAGGGGGTGAGAAGGGAGGGGGGAGGGCTCACTCGCGAGCGTATAATAACTAGCCTCGTCTTAGAGTAATGTCGATCGTATTTCGTGGAGCGTGTTCACGGCCCGTGACAACGGTGTTAAGTAATCGAGGCACACGAGTGCGATCGGGATCCCGAGCGCTCGAGCGAGCATTCGCCCCTCTTCGCATCTGCTTCCTCATAGCGCCCTTCGCGGCGCCCCGCGCACCGCCGCCCCAGTCAGCCACCGTTCCTGCACCTCTCCGCTCGTAAAGAGGGAAAAAGAACTTCGTGATCGGTGGCAGTACGTTTCCAGGAGCTCAAACCCAGTCCTTGCAAGAAATTAAAGATGTTTACGGAGCCGTAATGTATCCAGCAGTGGATAAACATTCACAACCGTGGTCCGACTATCGGCGGATCCAGAAATTTGGCAACACCGGATTTCCTGAATTTAAATCTATGGAAATGTATCGATTCCTGGAGGGGCCAGGTGCTCCGACAAGAATCGATTATTTAGCGTGGGTTTAATTGGAGGAAATCCTGTGTTGCCGAATTGCTGGATCCGCCCCTGGGTCCGGCTTCGATCGATTATTTTTTAAATTTGTTTTTAAAAAATTCAGCCCCAGTGTTGAGGACTTGGGTATTTTAGACCCGTTGTTTGCCATTGTCGGATGGAATTTGAGTATTTCGGTCAAGTCGTCGCCCTCCTGACGCATAGGGACGTAACTACACTCATCTATGAGCTCTACAGTCCGTATAACTCAATGTTTTCCATGGCTCATCTCTTGGTGTAGTTATGCCTTCGTGTCAGCCAAGCGACGATACACCAAAATACGGAGTTTTCAGCTATATTCCTAAGGTGAAACTGAAGGACGCACACCCTGACTACGGTACTCCAAAATCTTCGATTTGATTTTTTGAAAGGAAACCAATACAGAGGCATGGCTTGAAATTTTCAAAAACTCACCGAAGTTTTCAATAGACAACGCTAGCAGATTTCCATTTAGAAAATAAAGAATCAATGGAAGGAAGTCTGCTGAGTCGCAAACCGAGATATGCGTGTCTACAGTTTCGATAATAAGTGAAATTCTGGTGAAGAATCATGCATCAGAGTGCTTAAATTCGTACCTTTTTCAATGTTCCATTCAATCTCAAAAAACGAACATACAGAATTTTCTGAACTTTTTTCAGAGTAAATATTTTGTCGGGAAAAACGAGGCAACGAGATAATGGGCGTTGAGGGGACGATTGTGCACGATATCATGACCAAGCAATTGGTATGGTATGGGCATGTGCAGAGAATGGCTGATACCAGGTTGCCGAAGAAGGTGTTGGAGTGGGTCCCCCCCAGGTAGGCGACGGAGAGGGCGTCCAGCCAAACGGTGGGTAGAGGGCATCCATGAAGAGATGGAGAGATGCCAGCTTCCGGAGGATCTCTACCATGACAGATTCCTGTGGAGAATAGGCGTCGCAGAGCGCCCTAGCGCGCCGTAAAAGCGGCTCATACATACATACAAAACGAGGCAACGTTGGAGTGCTCATACGACGTCGAAACACAACATGGGTCGCTTAAGCCTCGTTGTTCGATGCCGCGATTATCCTAACGCGAGTTAGATTAATGGCGCTAAACACGGTGCGGTCGGCGTCAAACTCATATCAGCGCCTGCAAGACTGCAGGAATACTTCATACTAGGGTGGCCCTTATTTTGGACTTTTCCGAATTTTTGAGGTGCGACGCCCTAAAAGGGTGCCTTTTGGTAAGTAAAGGATGGCAAAAAAAAAAAAAATTCGCGAAAAAAAATTTTTAAGTGGTGCCCCACGGGCGTTTAAGTTGGGACGCGCGTAAGCGTGATTTCCGCAGATCGCGGTTTTTTACGATTTGACGCCTCGCGCAAGGGATGATGAAATTGACTTAGACTTATGAAAACTTGGTAACTTACTTACTTTTTTACGTACTTTTACGTGGTGACAACAGATTTTTTTTAAAATTTTTAGAAATTCGATTTTTTGCCCCGAAAAGTTGCGAGAAAGCGCGAATCGCACATTCCTGCAATTTTACGCGTCGCCTCAAATATCGTGTAGTTCACGTAGAAATTTGGAATTTCAGTAAGGCATTAATCACTTATTAAGTTACTTGGCGATTATGATACCATGATTTGTGTAAAAAATGTCAAAAATCCGATCTTTTCTATTCAGAAGAGACTGCGCTGAGTTGAGAGCGCGAGAAGCAAAACACGTTGAAACGCGTTGAGACACGCGACCCTGATGTTCCAGATCAGATGAAAAGAAAGATGATTGTTTCATTGAATAATTCTCCCTATTCTGAAGATAATGAGAAAAAATTTATCTTCCACGATATTAAGGAAATCGTAGGCAAAGACATTTCTGATTTTGTCAACAGTGACACTTTAAAGTTTTTTACAAAATTCGGTTTGCCAACAAATTTTCTTCAAAAGGACCCGTCAACTTGGTGCAATGACGACGAATACCAAAGTATTTCCAATAAGTGTGTAAATTATAATCAGTAAATGATGTGGCTGAACGGGGTGTTAAGTTGATCGAAGAATACAATGGAAGGCTAACAAAAGATCCTGCTCAACAACAAAATATTTTAAAACTCGTAGCAGACTACAGAAAAAATTTCCCCAAGTGCACCAAAGAAACCTTGTGTCAACCTCTACTATGAAAGTGTACTCTTATTTCCAAAGAATTAAATATTGTGTTTTTACTTGATTAAATTACCCTGTCTTTTTTTGTTTCACATAATCATCAAATAATATGTGAATGCACAAAAGATCTAATTTGCAACCGAAAAAAGACGCTCTGCAAAATCATCAGCGCCATTTTTTGCGAATCGCGTATTCTTGTAATTTAGAGGGTAAAAACGATCGGATTTTTGACATTTTTTACACAAATCATGGTATCATAATCGCCAAGTAACTTAATAAGTGATTAATGCCTTACTGAAATTCCAAATTTCTACGTGAACTACACGATATTTGAGGCGACGCGTAAAATTGCAGGAATGTGCGATTCGCGCTTTCTCGCAACTTTTCGGGGCAAAAAATCAAATTTCTAAAAATTTTAAAAAAAATCTGTTGTCACCACGTGAAAGTACGTAAAAAGTTAAGTAAGTTAATAAGTTTTCATAAGTCTAAGTCGATTTCATCATGCCAAAACAGACGCGCCGAATTGAAGAAATGTGCGTTTCGCGCGTTTCGATGGTCAAGAATCGTGTTTTTCCCCAACTTTACGGGGCAAAAAATCGAATTTCTAAAATTTTTTAAAAAAATCTGTTGTCACCACGTGAAAGTACGTAAAAAAGTAAGTAAGTTACCAAGTTTTCATAAGTCTAAGTCAATTTCATCATCCCTTGCGCGAGGCGTCAAATCGTAAAAAACCGCGATCTGCGGAAATCACGCTTACGCGCGTCCCAACTTAAACGCCCGTGGGGCACCACTTAAAAATTTTTTTTCGCGAATTTTTTTTTTTTTTTTGCCATCCTTTACTTACCAAAAGGCACCCTTTTAGGGGGTCGCACCCCAAAAATTCGGAAAAGTTCAAAATAAGGGCCACCCTATTCATACATTGCGCCAAACAGTGCGGTCGGCATCAAGCGCATGTTAAAGGCTAAAGGTAAAAGCTAAAGGTGGTAAGGAAAGAAATAACACTCGGAGGACGCTTTTAGATCACCTTTATGGGCAAGGTATCATACCGAACTGAAACTGAGAAAAGAAAAACTGGAGGAATCAAAACTTTACAAAACAGCTGACGCTTTTCGCCAACACGCCCCCTCAAAATTTAACTTGGGGATTAAATTTTGACATTGAAAAATGAAATGTAAATTTGAAATGTAAATTTGACTTGTCAAATTTACATTTCAAATTTACATTTCATTTTTTTTCAATGTCAAAATTTAATCCCCAAGTTAAATTTTGAGGGGGCGTGTTGGCGAAAAGCGTCAGCTGTTTTGTAAAGTTTTGATTCCTCCAGTTTTTCATTTCTCAGTTTCAGTTCGGTATGATACCTTGCCCATAAAGGTGATCTAAAAGCGTCAACCTAAAGGCTAAAGGTAAAAGCTAAAGGTGGTATGGAAAGAAATAACACTCGGAGGACGCTTAATGAAATCACGAATAAAAACTGCACTGCTCTGGGCCCATAACCTAAAGGCTAAAGGTAAAAGCTAAAGGTGGTAAGGAAAGAAATAACACTCGGAGGACGCTTTTAGATCACCTTTATGGGCAAGGTATCATACCGAACTGAAACTGAGAAAAGAAAAACTGGAGGAATCAAAACTTTACAAAACAGCTGACGCTTTTCGCCAACACATGTTAGCGCCTACAAGACTGCATGAATACTTCTCGCATTGCACCAAACGCATTGCGAGAATTATTTGCAATAACTATTCGACTTGCCGCTAGCTGAATTTAAGGCACATCACGCTGTGAAGATGACTCGCCACTCGACCACACCTCCTTCCCTTGCTTGCGCGACGCCTAAATTGTTGCAAAACTAGGTCCACGCTTCATTTCTTTTGACGTCCCTGTCCGGTTTTTACTCCAATTAAAGGGTAAATATGTAACTTAATTGCAACGATTCAGAAACTCGGACGATGTTTAAACGATGCAACGATTCTGAAACCTGAATCGTATAAAATTAATTTTGGTTTAATACAAAGAACACTGAACGAACGGAAATATCGCGTCGAAATTTTTTTGTGATTTTATTTTAAATCAATCTGGAAATTGTGAAGCTTCTAAAAAACTGTGCGTACCTTTTTTTTTTTTTTTTTTTTTTTTTGAAGAAAAAACTTGGGAGCGCTTCAGAAAAACCGTGTGTGTAGTTTTTTAAAAACGGTGTTCAAAGAAAGTGGTGCATAACGTTGCAACGAGTGATAAATATGCTTACTTTCGCGTGCACCCGTCGGCTTTTGAATCCATTCATCCATGAATAACATGGTTGTTCTACGGTTTTTTAAGTGTAGTTTTTTTTCAGTAGTTGGCGGCCGCGTAGCGGCCACAGACCCCTAGTACATTCTGATCTACGAAACTGATGTATTTTAATGCAACTAAGTGCGCATTTTATCGATACAAAGCTAACTAAACCGCCCAAAAATGATTCCCTGAGACGTCAAAGAGATATCCTCGTCGAAATTAGAAAATAGACTCCCCCATCAAACTTGACGAACATCACTCGCCGTGGGCTGATTATTGAAATTCATAGACAAATAAATCGACAAAAAGACAAAGGGAAAACGGCGCGATCCAATTAGTGGAAGTTGGTGGTTGCAATGGAAAAAATAAGGTAATTAATAGATCAACTAACGGCAACCCACGAGAGACCCTCTAGTTAGTTCATCATTTCTCTTCGTAGTCTATGAGAACTACCTGTTTCAAGCAAGAGGATCGCTTCATTTTCCATGTTTTTCCTTTGTCTATAGCTTTGTCTATATAAATCAACGTGCAGCCCGCTATGAGCAAATAATTATGTTGATACCTGAGTACTATTGTTGCCGCCCTCCATCATTGATACGTTACCACTAGTCACTACACTGCCACGTGACTAAACCCTTCAAATTATATTTTCTAGCTGGTTTAAGTTCACCCATCATACTGTCATCTTCTTCTGACCCAGAATAGGATAAGGGATTGGGGGGGGGGGGGGGGGGGGGGTTTCTGACTAGTCAAGTGGAATCAATGATTCTAATACCCTCGAATAACTCGGGAAAGGAAAAGTAACGGAGCCGACAGAGGAGGAGAGGGAAAAGTAGGTGACAGTTTATTCCGAGCGGAGACAGAGCGGCGCGGCGCAGCGAGTTAGCGCCCCCCCCCCCCCCCCCCACCCCATCACCGTCGCAAAATTGCGAGGGCTCCAGCCCGGCATACCGCGGCACGCCAGTTATGTCACTTCCTAAAAACCACAGCATAGCGGGCAAGCCGCTCGCTCGCCCAACCCCCCGCAACCCCTCCCACGGCCCCCGTTCCTGCACCCCCCCCCCAACCATCGCACCGTCCTCATCGGTGCCCGTTTTGCGACGGACTCGCGGAGGGTCCAGAGTATCGGGGGGACTCAACAATGAAAACAGCTTTTCCAACTTGATGGAAATAGTTGGCCTGATACCAAAAAAATTACCTGCCTTCCGTTACTGGAGGCAGCGCCGCACGGTGGATCGTGTCGGTAGAAGAGGTCGGACAAAATTTGGAAACTTTAAAAGCTTACAACTCCGTTTGTACAAAACTTTGGAGTTCTAAAAGTGGTTCTATTGGTTTCCTCGTAAAATTTTCCTCTAAAACCACCCCTTAAAATATAAGATGTGGCGAAATAAACATAAAAATTTGCAGTTTTAGTCAATAATATCATGTCCGACCTCAAGATTGGATCGATTCACTGTGCGCCGGGCCGCCGGCTGGTTTTCCACCGGAGGCACTTCGGACGGCCGAGAGAACTATTTTAGTTGATGGCCATTGAGTCTGCGGATCTGAAGTGCTCGAGGCGTATGGAAGAGGAATCAGCAGGAATAATTGAATAGGGATATATAACAACAAAAAAATGTTTCATAAGAGTCGAGTTTATTTTGGAGTCGTAAACGTGCACTTTTCGGAGTTTTTTATGCAATTTTCCTGCAGGTAGTGTAGTAGGTAGTACTAATTTCGAAGGGGAAATATTGTATTTAGACTTTTAATTGGGGTCCGCGGATTATAATTCTGAGGAAGAATGTTAGGATGTAAGAATGCTCTTGATGCATGTCTAATCCTTTCCAGTTTTAATTAAGCTAATGTGTGATACAATGTAAAGCACAATGCACTCTTGAATCTCCGTGATTTTTTTTTCTTTTGTTACTCGACGAGTTTAACTTAATCCTACCTAAATTCATAAATTTGGATAACCTCTACTTAAAACCTTGCTGACTTGAAACTTGTACTTCTGAGATTACTCTTTTTCTTCGAATCCTCGCGATTTATGAAGTCTAGATCTGCTCAATTGAGAATTTTTAACTGCCCCAACGCCAGATAATCCCTTAATCCCGGTACTCCAATGCATTTATCTGAGAAACTGCAATTTTAAAATATTCACAGAGTTATGTAAAAATAAATCCAGGAGTAGTTGAATCTCTTCTCCCCACTAAAGCCAGAGTTTTTCTAATTTAAGGTCGAAGTGTTCGAACAATTTTTTATCATATCCAAATAAGATCACGATTGACAGAGTGTGGTGCATCGATTTCAACCGTATATTGGAGCGACATAATGACTCTCTCTCTCCCCCCCTCGTCATCGATATTTAACGCCATCCTAAAATCTCTATCAGGCCTCGTCACCGGGCTTGGTTCGCTAGTCCGCAGTCAGGAGTCTTCGAGCATGAAATACGGGGCAAACCGCCCGACTCTGGATTGTGTTGCCTCATACAACTTGGGGAAAGGTGAATTAATTAGGACATCCGAAATCGATTATCCGATGACAGCCCTACTTCTCCGCTTCGGCCAAGCAAAGTGAATCAACCGAACGAGATTAAGTGCACGGATACCCAAAAACTAAGCACTGAGGCGCTAATCAAAGGAACGCCAACATTTTTCGCGTCTCTGATATTGTTACATTTTTTATGGATACCAATATGTTGGTCCAGCGAAATCCGAGACTAACACTCTTTTTTCGGCCACGAGAGAACTCATGTTCTATACATTGAAACGAGAGGGCAAACTGTTAATGAGCTGCATTCACCGCTCCACGCTCGATGAAGTCCAATCCAACTTTTTCTCGCTTTCAATCGTGATGTCTATGAGTGATACCACTATTCAGCCACTTAGGAGCCAATGCTGCCTACACTGAAAACTGAAGGCGAACTGACATTGAGGTAAAGTCACTGCACTACGCCACATTAGGTAAGTTATTTCTGCTGGCACTCGTGACATTGACATCGTGAGAGTGATACCACTATTCGACCACGTGGGAGCTCGGGTTGCCTACACTGAGACTTGAAGGAAAACTGAAACTGATGAGCTGGTCACCGTTCCTTGCTTGCTGAAACCTATACTGCCGATTTTCCCCTCAATCGATAGTGATCTGTAAGGGTGATACGACTAATAACTTTGTGGAAGAGCATGTTCGCTGTACTTTAGAATGAAGGTAAACTGAAAATTAGCTAAACCCACCTCTTCGAAAAAATTTAAACTGGGCGATCACACCAAGAAACGAGAAATAAAAGGGTGATGTGTGAAATATAAGCGCTCGCTGATATGACGGACTTGAACGTTCAAAGAATATAGCCAAGCCCAGAGCCCGAGACTCATAATACCTCATCTGAACTGGAAGACAGAGTTTTGATCTAAAAATTGAATGGAATTTTTAGGGTTGGGTTCAATAAGTTGAAATAAAAATTTTGTTCCGCTCTTCAGCAAACTGAGGTTTTAGACAATTAACTGAAGCCTACACCATGAAAGAACAGCGAATCGTTTGTGACTTTAACTCGCTTCCACAACGTTGAACATGGTCGAGGAATGGTTCCATTAGTGGAAATGAAACTGACTGAAATAAAGGCATTGAAGTGAAAGTAAAAAATATAACAAATTGTTGCTGTTCAATTTTAAGAGACGACTTACCGTTGAAAAAAAATTCGAGGAAGGGAATGAATCTAACTAGACGCTAAAAGTAGACCAGTTTTACATATTGTTCCCCCGGGAAACACTTATGCAACACCGGAGTTAAAAAGAATCAATTTACATTAAATATGTTGGTATTTTCTCTCAGGTGTGGATACGACAAACACCAAATACACAGTGAGTGCGGAGTAAAAGTGTGTGATGAGGTTTCTATCAATGTAAAAATCTGAGTCACCTTTCCGTGAAGAAAGCTTCGGTTTTTTTTTTCAAACTTTTACTTTAAATATTTTTCTCGCTTGCATTTTCACTTGACCCGAGCTAAAGCTGACCTGTCACATAACGTTCAAGAAAATTTTTAAGAATTCGTGATCGGCCAGATTGCGTACTTCGAAAAAAGGAAGGGGTCCCAAAGACTAAACCGATCAATTGTAATATTTTTAAACTATTTCTGGATGAAATACTTGACCATCTTATCCAATGGGTAGATATGTATCACGGTACCAAACTTAACATCAAACGTGGTATGAACGACGCAGCATGTTGGTAGAGGTACTTTAGCATTCACTGCGTATTGAAAAAAGAGTTTTTAATTTACAAAAACTCATGATTAGAGAGATGTCATTTTAAGACTTGCTTGGTTTAGAGCATGAAAATTAAAAATTTAAAATTAAACACCTGACTTCGAAACTTAAAAACAGGGGATTCAAAGTATGAAGCCTTTTTGTTCCCTATTGTTTAGTGATGCAAGTAAAATAACAAGACTTTTATGACTTTTAGGTTAATGCAGACTTATGAATGTGTATTTTTCAAACCGACACCAAGTTTTTAGGGTCATTACTTAATTGATACAAAAAGTAGTTGATTTTTTTGTTTCTTTTTTCATTTAGACCCGATTTCGTTTGATTTTAACTCCCAAATAACAACGTTATTTTAACAACCCCTCTTTAGGGTTAATTCAAAAATATGTTCAGTCGTTTCTTGATTTATCCATGTTGAGCAAAAGGCCTCTTCTAGCACAATGTTGCCCATCTTCTGGTCCTTTTCGCAGGTTCAATTGTATATCGCTGATTAATATGCAGCAAATGAATTCGTTTTAAAATTTAATTTTGAAGATGCCACGAGAATATTCTCAACGTTTTATAAAAGGGGAAGGTTATGCCCAATGTACGATATTTAAAATAATTACATTACGCTATAAAGGAACCTTTATTGGCAGGACTGAAATAATTTGGTTCAAAAGTAAAATTTATCATAACCCTCCAAAGATTTAGTTATTTTAATTTTTGAGTGAGAAACCAAAACTTTTATGAACTTGAATTAATGATTTGTCAATATTTTTTGACTTATTGACACTTCCATTTACGACAAAACCAAAACCTGACAAAATCCATTTACGATATACAGTGATGTCAATTTTACGTGAAAAGAGAGAAAACTGAAAATTCCATGTAAAATTATTAGACGTCTTTCAGATTCAAGGAATGTAAGGGGTGTGATAATGATCGTCTCTTCAGCGGAAGGTCCTCCGATTTATTCCATGAAGGTCAGTCGGTTTTGAATTTTTTTTCCAAAAATTCGATTGTCTATTTTTTATCCCAATAAATTTCACACATTCTCAGGATCATTTTAAGCTTTATTTTTTAAATTCCAGTGATTATTAAGGTGTGATTATTCCAGTGATTATATGAGGAGTTACAGCTGTTCTGTCACGCAAGGTCAGTTAAAAAAAGGTAATTTAAAATTGTTCTTCTTTTTCATTTTGCGATACTAAAAAGTTTAGTTTTTGAACACTCTTGCCCCTTTTCCCCAGGATCTATTGATTGGATTTTCAAAAACTTTTTTTTTAAATTGACACATGATTGTTCTGATGTGCTGTTGAGCAGAGTTTTTAGAAGACTTGGAGGTGACAAAATCGTTAACAATAAAATGAAAATTTAAAAAATGTTTCAAAATTGTATTTTTAGGAAAATCGAAATAATTGCATGTTAATTGAAAGAACACATTTAAACATGTCAAAAAAAAAAAAAAAAAAAAAAAAAAAAAAAAAAAAAAAAAAAAAAAAAAAAAAAAAAAAAAAAAAAAAAATAACTGAGAAAACGGGAAGATAGTAGCATAGATTTTAATGTGTAGGGATAGACAGGACCGACTGGCCCTGCGTAAAGGAACATGTTGTGGGGGTGGCGACCCTATCGGAGGAGGGACTGAATAGAAACACACGCCTTGAAATGACGCGAGGGTAAGACGGGCGCCAACGCCGTTCTACGAGAATGGGGGATGAGACGACGCTGCCGACGCTGCTTCGACAACGGCGTCGGCGACACTAAGGAAGCCTCGGCGAGGGAGCGAGTGGAAGAGCGGAATGAGCAGCGAATGAAGTCCGTTACCTCCCCCCCGAGACGATCCGAAGCCGCGCGGATGCTCGTGGCTCCACCTCCGGAGCTGCCCGAGACAACGGATCCACCGACCGGGCACGAGAGAGCGAGAGAGACAGAGATAGAGAGAGCGCGCGAGAGGCTGGTCAGGGAGTTGTCGGCGTGCGGGCGTCGCGGTCGTGGCAGAAGGAAAGAGAAAGAAGAGCAATCTGAGACGGAACTAGGGCAGTGGATTGACCGCTGTGCTCGGCCGCGTCGCGCCGCGGCTGTCGCTGCCTCGGCCACGTGAGAGGGGGTAGTGCCCCGCGATCAGTTCATTCTGGCTCGCGATTCTTACGTATTCTGTCGTGTGCCTCGCCGCAGCCGCAGCCCGGAGCCGCAGCGCGCAGCAGCCAAAGAGGATTGGAATGAAAAGCAAAAGTGATGTCGGAGAGGGGGAGTAGCAGCGTATAGACCTAGCCGTCGAAGGTGAGGAGCCTTTGGGAGGTCCCCGCCCCCCTCCTCCCCCCGGCGTCCCCCCTCCCCCTCCTCCGCCCGCGCCCCCGCCCCCGCCCCCTCCTCCTGGCCGTGCGCGGATGAAGCGGCATCGGCTAATCCTAACGGTACTCGTGAACACGATCGTGGAGCAGTCGGTCGCCGATTTAGAAAACTCGAGCAGATAACGAAGGACTCGACAATTGGGCGCAATTGGGCAGGTATCGGATCGGGATTCGCTTTCGAGATCGGGCGCCGAGCGTGCTTCACCGGGTTGTTCGTCCATCATCGCGCTCCGTCGCCGTCGCCGCCGCGCTGTGAGTGGGGATCCGTTGAGTTGGTCAAGAACTGCGAGGGTTCGCGAGTGTCTCAAGTGTAATGAGTGAGTTCAGGAGGTGGATCCGTCACCTTCATCGTCACCTCGGCGACATCAGCATCCGACAACGCGCCGGGGGTTAGTTGCCCACTCGGCCACCTTCCCTGCTCCCGTGCTCCCGTGTGTCAACCGCCCACCACCCACACTAACGCATCCGCCGCTCCCCAAACAAGTGTTCTCATCAAGTGCCACTTCCCAGATTTCCACGTCTCGGGCCTCCGTCGACTCTTCTGATCTCCGCTAACATTTCTCATCTTGTGCGAGTGACAAGTGATTCTGCATCTTCTTCAACATGTGATATGCGCTCGCCGTTCGGGCAAAAAAATTTGGCGAATCCCCCGCGTCGAAGGATCGAAGTTATTGGTTCCGGCCCCCGTGCTCCCTTCAAAAATGAGACATAAATTGCGGAAAAACAAAACGCTGACGTTGTGCTATTTGTCGCTATGGCGTATTTTCTGATGTCGCTCTCTCTGTGAAATTTGTTGCTCTCTCAGGCGACCGCTAAAGTATTTTTTAAAGTGACAGTGACTTTGTTGAAACAATAATTCATCATATTTGTTCTCAGTGAAACTAGATAGTACGGAATTTTTCGATTTTGTTTTTCCCCTCACCCAAGTGTGAATTGTGCGCATCATCTATTCAAAAGGATATTTTTTTGCTCATAACTTCAGGTAAATTGATTTTTGTTTGCATACATTTTAGGATAAGGTATTGCATGCAGTTTCAAAACTTGCTTTTCTCGTTGAGGACAGGCCCGTTTGTTGTTTTCAAAGCCTAACAGCACACGCTTTGCCTCAATGGTAAAGTTTTGGTCAGTATTATTACCCGTAAATCTTTAGAGGGCATTGATCATTGGTACATTTAGTTCTTCTCTCATTCAAGGTAGTTACATCTGAAAGCAGTGGAAATTGGCATATTTTTTAATGCATGCGTAGTGAGTTAGAATCATCGTCATAGGTTAAAAAGCGCATCAAATTATTTAATTAAAAGCCATAGGGTTTTAGAAAGGAAAAAATATACCGAATACGGTAAATAATCAAAATCGAGAAGTTTTAAATGGTCTGAGTTGCTAAATGATGTGCAGATACATTATATAAAACAAAGAAATATGCATTGTTTTTCCTACCCGCAGAATATAGACATGTGTGAGAAAACACCTAACGTCAAGTCAATATAATCTGCTTCAGTTTCATTGTTTTTTCAATCAATTTCTTCGAATAACAGTGGAAGTAATACTCCTTTGATCCTAAAATAATGGTAGTTCAACAATTAACATTTTTAAATCGGACATAGCTTTAACAGCATTATATGTTTCAGAACGCTCTTAGCTTTCCAATCCAAAAAATGTTAAGTATTATTTCTTACGTATCACAAGTCATGGATCAGTGACGCGTGTGAGGTGAAGAAAAGGCACTAACGAATAGATGTTTGTCCGAATTACATATGTCAAATGAAAAGTGAAATCAATATCCAACAAAGGACTTGTCTAATTTGAAATTTAAATTCGTGTACGTTTCCTAACCTTTCATTTCTTCGGAGACTTTAACGCAAGGTTAGGAAAGTATCAACTGGATTACGTTGTGCAGTGAAGAACTACTGATTTCAGCTTATCAATAAAAATACATGTTAACGTACGTAAATATTTTCGAATATGTTGCTTCTAGAATGAACCAGGAATATAAACTCCTAACTGCACAATGTACTCTAATTACTCAAACTATTTACACCAGTGTATTGCGCTGCATTTCTAAACGATAAATTGATTGAGGTCTTATTATGGAAGGAGATGTTTTTCCCTGTATAGTGGCTCATTGGTAACTTAAATTTATCATTGGCGAGCATTAAAAAAATAATTTTAGAATGTAAGCTCAAGAAAAAAATCTGAATATTTCTCATAAACTTTCATTGCGTGAAAGTAGCCGGGGGGTTTCAGGCTACATTTCCAAAGAAAACATTCACTCCTCTTCTCTTCATTGTTAATTTTATGGAAGATTTCTCGTAAAAGTCTAAAATTTCAAAATTGAACCCCAATATTTAAAAAATACATTATTGTTGCAAATATAAATATAATTCATAAGCCTAGAGGAATTTTTAATTACGCTGTTTTCATTGGTAAATATTGAGACTGTAATATTCCTTGAATATCCGTGGTCTGTGTAATTTTTGAACCATCGATTAGTCAGTTGACCATCTCAGGACGACCGCATTATTATTTCTCGTTTAATTACCTCATGTAAACAAACGTTTTGATTGGAATGCCCTTTTTTCTATAACTTTCTCGAAAGGACTTGGTGAAAAAGCTGGCAAGATAGAAAAGACCATCTGAAGTATTCTTCATTTAAAAATCCATATTAATTTAAAATGAATTCGAAGTTAATTAAATATTGCAAATATTTTTATAACAAAATATTTATGAAAGAAAAAATAACTCGTAAACTTCATAGATAAATATCATACTTAAATAGGAAAGTCACAAGCGAGCAAAATGTAACACTTTAAACGAAAGAAGTTCTCTTGTATTAACCGTTGCAATGATGCGTTATTGCAAAATTGAAGTATCCAGATATTCGGTACTAGCTAGTTACGCAATTTTCAGTTATTATCAATTTTAAATTTTGTTGGTTTCTTTTAGTTAGCTCTACATTGGAAAACAAAGTAGATGAATTTGCATTAGAATTATTTTTCAATTATTTATCAACTAGGGGCTCATGAGGGCTGCTTCGCAGCCCCTTATTTTTCATGTACACCTTTCCCTTTCACATATCTTTTTTTTTATTTATTTATTTATCTAGTTATTTTTATTTAATTTTCTGGTTTGTCTTTGAATTGGTCCTGATTTTTTCTTTGAAGTAATAAATATAGCAAATTTTTTCAAAATTTGTAAGTTTATTTTGCAAAATTTAAATTAACATTTTTTTTAAACCTTCAATAAGGTCCATTACCCGGGACATCAATTCGATTTGTAGAGAAAGAGACAAAAACAACAGCACTATTATAATATCGGATATGCTTTATGAAATTCGGAGAATATAAAAATAAAGATTTCAAATCGGTATTTCTCCGAATACTGGGTAAAGAAATTGTGCAATTTTGGCAGCAGTTATTAAAATGACCATCGGACATTTCACCCTGCAAATGGCGAGCATCACAATGATGACAAATCATATTCGTTGAACCGACTGAAAATTGGGTAACAAAATTTTCATCAAAGTTCTGATCATCAATTTTATACTTCCGAAATGAAGAAATGAAACTTTGATTTTCTTTACTAATGATAGAGTTAAGTTCTTGCTTCACCAAACGAAGATGCGAAGAATTCTGGAAAACGCGACCACGTTTTGGAAGACGACCGCTTCGGTTATTGAAAATTTCACTCATAACAACTGTTAAATTTAAATTTAAAATTAGACGTTTAAAAATTATTATTCTTTTAAAAAATCATAACTGACGAAGTTCATTTACAAATTTTAAAAAAATAAATCAGAAGAAAAAGGATGAAAAGAAAATAGAAATTAGTAATAAACATATTAATACACATTGAAAAAAAAATAACTAATAGCGTGAAACAATAAACAAATTAATACACATTGAAAAGGAAATAACTAACAGCGTGAAACGTTCTGATTGGAAATGAGAAAGAAAAATTGGAGGTTATTGACTTGATGAGGAAAAATTGGAAATAGGAAAAAGATGGAGCCAATCACGATTTGGGGTAAAATTTCAAAAGGTTAAAAAGCGTAAAAAAAACGCGGGAAAAGAAAAATGTAAGTTGATGGCAGTTGAGTGTAGGAAGTAACCTCATTTAATGATGATTGTTGAACGAAAACAGCTGATAAAAAGACAGCAAACAGTAAAGTAAGATGCGTAGCAACAAAACTTTTCCGAAAAACAAAAAAGAAAAAAACCCCCACTTCCCCTCATCCAATTTATGAGTTGTTGGTTTTTAGGGATTTAAAAATCGGGGACGAACCCCAGAAAATAATTTATAGTTTTCCCGAAGCATTGAGAACAACACCTTTCAAATGAACCAACGCCCCTCGCAATTAGTACAGTGGTTGATTCACAATTTCATTCTATTTTTCAAATTAAATATTAAGATTGTATTAATTTATAGAGCATCATATCGCTTACTGTTTATCTAAATTCAAGTAAATGAGACTCAATCCTAGATTTTACTGGTATCAGTTGAAATCAGCGGCCTTTTTGTAAATGAGTAGGAAAATGATTGTTTTGACTAAAGATACCGTAGAGCAAATTTTGTAAGTTTTTCGTGAGAAGAAAAGTATCAGCGCTCTTTTATTTTTACTTTAAAGACATGGTAAAAGTCAATTAAATAGTTGATCACTTTAAAAAAAATTACAAATTTACGATTTTACCAAATAAAATTGCTAAATAAATCCTATGCCATGCTTCTTTTTAATTTATTCAAATAATATTTCGCTTTTAGAGTGCACACAGAAAATCGCGGATGCTTCAGAAATCAAAGTTCAATACGGAACTTCTTTCAGAAATTTTATTTTCAAAAGGCATCACTCTCAAAAAAATGTTTGGAGGATATAACAAGATTACAAGAACTCGTGCAGAACGACGATAATTGTAGGATTTAAAAGTCCGTAGCCAAAAGGTGTGATATTTTGTAATTACTTTTGATGACTCTTTGCTCATTATATTTGATCATTTTATACTCCTACCCCGGAAATGAAAGGGTTAAGGCTATAGTTGCCCATTAACAATTTTGTTTGCAATCTTTTAAAAATAGGATTATTCGTTATGATTTAAAGAAGCTCTCCCCAGCTATTATTATATGACGTTGCATCGAAAACACATAATTAATTGATCATAAACATTTGCAATTTTTTTGAAATTTTTCCTCAGCTTCGATGGAAAAATCAAAATAAATGCTTTATGCGCTCAATCGAATTTATAACGGTTTGAGTATCGTGTACAATCGCGCCAAATAAAACATCAACCTCGGTACCTCACTCAGGGGAAAAAGGGAGAAAAAGACACAAAAACACGAAAATAAAAGCAAAATTTCATGATATATCAACTATACCTACCGGTGTTTGGCTTTTTTATTTTTACTTTCCCTCTCTGAAAGATGAGAATTGGTTTGTTTATAGTCAAAAAAGAATATTCAATCAAATTTCTGCCGCGGAACGCAAAAACGTCGTAAACGCCATTTTACATTTTTTGGAAACAAAGTATCATATCAGAAAAACGACTTGTGTACCTTGGGACAATGTTTTTACATAATTCTTTCGCAAATAGTGTCAAGAACTTTCCCTGAAAATTTGAGGTGCATGAGTAAAACAGACTTCATTTTATAAAGTGTTAAGTTCCAAAAAACGAAGGAAAATCTTGATGGATTTACGGCCTTCTTGCTTAGCGCGACAGATTTACCTTTACTTTTAATGGCATCAGAATCGGTCTAAGTGACAATGAACGACTGCCGGAGCCGAACAATGAAGTCAAATTGTAATCGTGTGAATTAGCCATACAAATGAACCGCGATAGTCAAATCGTTTTGACCCGAGCGACCTCAAATTTCGTTATTATTTGATCTGATTGACAACACGTCCTAATTTTAGCGAGTCCATGATGAAACAAATTCCATTTCCATTCGTTGAAATTCATCGATTTGCCGCTAATGAGTCCTAGTCGCGTCGCGCCAGGCGTAAGTCGCTGCGGGGAAATCTCGGGGGAAAACAAGCCGCGTGCGTTTAGGTAAATCAGTCGGGTTCGCCCTGCTCCCGTTTTTCCTCCTTGAAAAGACATCGATAATTTCGTCGCTTGGCTGACATAAGGGCGTAACTACACATTGAGATGAGCCCGGAAAAGCATTGAAATGTATGGAGGATAGGGTTCATTGCAAAATGTAGTTACCCAGTTAGACAAAAAATATTTTTAAGAAATTTTAAAAATATTAAATTAATATTTTCACAAAATATTTTTAAAAACTTTTTATATTATTTTTAAAATCTACTCATGTTAACCTCAGTTAATTTGAAAAATATTTTTTGAATATTTTCAAAATATTTCTTGAATTTTTTCAAAGTATTGTAAGAATATTTTAAAAATATTGCACAAGTATTGCATCCTAGAGTGCGCGCTCTCTAGGTGATATGTTTGGTACTAATGTTCTTCCGAACGTGCATATGCGTTGCTACCAGGTGGTGGATCATCGTAGAGTTGTGACTTACTTTAAAATCCGCGCCGTCCTAGTTGGGATTAGAACCCACGCCTCGGGATGGAGTTGCAATCCGTAGTCCAGTACTTTACCACCAGACCAGCCAGGCTTCCTACAGATGGGCCCCTAAATTCAATCTCTTAACTATCGCAGGCCTCTGAGTCCGTAATATGTTTGTTTATTGGCGGATTCTTATGATATTTTACCAGACTTTATTATTTATTATTTTTTTATTGTTTTTTATTTCATCATGTAATTTTTTCATTCTCATTTTTTTTAACTCTCTCATTTTTTTTAACTATCTCTTTTTTTTAAGTATCATTTTTTTTAACTCATTCTTTTTTTTAACTCTCATTTTTTTTAACTCTCTCTTTTTTTTATTTTTTTTTTATTTATTTTTTTTTAAACCAAATTAACGTTTTTTATAATTGCGTCTTTTTCCAGTTTTAATTATTTGGGCCTTTTTCTAGTTTGAATTTATGTCGATGTATTTATGTTATTTATTTATTGTTATTATTTCTTTTTTTTCTTATAATTTTTATAATATTAATTCAAACATTTTAAAAAAATTTAATATTTTAAAAATATTATGAAATATTATTTTTAAAATATTAACAAAAATAATTATGATATATTTTAACAATATTATAAAATATTATTTTAAAAATGTTTACTTTTTATTTTTTTAAAGTATTTTTGGAATATTTTAAAAATATTATCAGATATTATTTTTAAAACGTTTACTTTTAATATTTTTAAAACATTTTAAAAATAATATTTTATAATATTTTTAAAATGTTTACATTTTATATTTTAAAAATATTCCACAAATATTTCAAAAATATGTCATATTTTATATTTTAAAAGTATTTTGAAAAATATTTTTGGAATACTTTTAAAACATTCTTGAAATATTTTAAAAATATAAAGAAGAAAATATTTTCTGTAAATATTTTTGAAATAAGGTGCATATTTTTAAAATATTTTAAAAATATTGCTGTCTAACTGGGTACGCCCTTATGTCAGGTAGGCGACGATTTAATGCACATCCAAAAGAACGATGATGCGTAAAATATTGCCGTATTGCTTTCTGACCATAAGAATGTACTAACTATAACCTCTACCAAATAATTCATAAATAATGTATTGGTATCTTCGCCCAATCGGCGATTTGCTACTGTAAAAGAATGCCCAACATTAACGATGATACAATATTTAGTGCAATAATTTAATGCACATCCAAAAGAACGATGATGCGTAAAATATTGCCGTATTGCTTTCTGACCATAAGAATGTACTAACTATAACCTCTACCAAATTATTATTCAAGTCGCTTTACAACGCACTCTGGCGTTCTACGACCCCCAAACGCCACATATGCCTGTCTTCCCAGAGGTTATCGGGCAACTGACACCGCAACATCTCTTCGTCAACGCCCTGCCGCCAACCCTTCACGGGACGTCCCCGTCGCCTCTTCCCAGGTGGTACCCAATCCAAAACTTGTTTGGGCAACCTCTCCTCCGACATTCTTTGCACATGTCCATACCAGCATAACTGCCTGGACATGACGTCGTGCACGATATCTTTCTCAACCTTCATCACCTGGCGAATTCTCTCATTACGGACACGGTCCCGTCTCGAAATGCCGGCAGATCGCCGCCAAAAATCCATTTCAGTTGCCCTCAACATTTCTTGCGTTCTTTTCGTCAAAGGCCACACTTCACTACCATAGAGCACGATACTTTTAACGATGGCATCATATATCCGGTGCTTGTTTGCCTTTGAGATGCTCTGATCCCAGAGCACCCCGTTCAGCATCGCGATGGCTCTCCTGCCCTGGATGATCCTGTCCTTAATTGCTCTATCCATCCTTCCATCCTGATCGAGCCAAACACCGAGATACTTATACTCGTCACACTCTTCGATGCGCCGTCCATCCTCAAGCTCTATGCTTTGCCGTTGATGCGCTGCTCCCACGACCAGCTTCTCTGTCTTGGACACACTAACGTCCATGCCCCATTTCCGATATTCTTCGACCAACTTCCGCGTCATGTAATCTGCATCTTCCTCATCTTGAGCTACAACGATCTGGTCATCGGCAAAGCATAGAGTATACAGGGTCTGCCCATCAAGGAGTGGAACGCCCATTCCCGCAACCTTATTTTTCCATTCCTTTAACACGTGCTCTAGGTATACCTTAAATAGTGTTGGTGACAAACAACAGCCTTGTTTTAGCCCTTTTGTGACGAAAAAACCTCCGGACAACTCTCCACGACATTTAATTTTTGCTATCGTCCCGTTATAAAATGATTGAATTGCCCCCACAAGTCCTTTGCTAAAACCCCTTTTTTCCAAGGCTTCCCAAAGCTTCACTAACGGCACGCTGTCATAAGCTTTCTGAAGATCCACAAACACCAAGTGCAGCTCCTGGCTGACCGCTCTTTTCTTCTCGATGACCTGGGTAATGGTGAACAAATGGTCGACGGTAGACCTACCGGCTCTAAAACCAGCCTGTTCTTCGGCTTCCTGGCCGCTCCAAACCTCTTCGACCTTTGCCTTGAGAATTTTACCGTAGACCTTGCTCAAGGTTCCTGTGACCGATATACCTCTGTAGTTGTCGCAATCTTGCTTACTACCTTTCTTATGACTGGGAGTAATCCAAGATTCCTTCCAATCCTTTGGTATTTCGGAACCATGCAAACAGTCTTGCATGAGTTTCCTCAGATGTTCAAATAGTTTACCGGTGCCACATTTTATCAACTCCGCCGGTATACCCCCAGGTCCAGGAGCTCTGCGAGTTTTCAGCTCCCTCACAGCCTTCACCACATCTTGGAGCTGGATCTCCACGTTGGAATCTTCTTTAGTGCTTATGACTCCGCCTTGAAACTCGGGTCGCCTCTCCGTTAATAAATCTTTAAAATAGTCCTCCATCTTGTCAATTGGTATCGGAGATATGATGTCGCGCATTTTATTCCGTCGCAACCCTTTGATCACTTTCCAGCCTTCCGTACTTTTCCTGCCTCCAAGGTAAGTATTTATCTTCATACAGCTTTCTTCCCAAGCCTCATTCTTCTTCCGAGTGATTACCCGACGGACTCTTGCTTGAGCCTGTCTGTACATGATTTTATCATCCAACTTTTGGGAAGAGAGAAACTGATGATACCTATTCCTTTTCACATTTATTTCCTCCTCTACCTCCGCATCCCACCAGTACGGTTTTCTGTTATCATTTGTTTGATCAGAAACCCCCAGGGCCTCCGCTGCCGCCGAGTGAACGCAATTCTTAATAAATTCATACCGCTCTTCCGTACTGCCATCGCACGCATTTCCTAACTTTTCATCCAGGCGCTTTGCGTACAGAGCCTTGACACTCGGATGCTTTAGGCTATCGATGTTATACTGAACTTGATGTACGCGTTGTCGCTCCGGTTGTTGATTGTCGCCTTGATCGTTCTGCGACACACGAGCGGGAAAGGCTACATCCGCTCTGAGGAAATAGTGGTCACTACCGCAGGAGAGTCCTCTACATACCCTCACCTGCTGGATCTTCAGGTTTGTTACCTGTTTAACGAGCACGTAGTCAATGATGGATCTTAAGCCGCGGGTAGGTTGGACCCAAGTATATTTGTGAATATCCTTGTGTTGGTAGAACCCGTTCAATACTTTTAATTCCCTCTGCTCGCAAACATCGATAATGCGGCTTCCGTTGTCGTTTACCGTAACTTCACCGAACGGACCGACGATTTTACTGTTCACCCGGGATCCCGTTCTTCCATTTAGATCTCCCAACACAAGGACTTCTCTCCCAGGTCCTACCTTCACTACCTCCTCGTCCAGTTCTTCAAAAAACTGATCCTTAAGTGCAATGGTAGCATCATCATTGACCCCGTATACTCCCAAAACAGTGACTCTGTGACCGTGCATTGTTAGGTTCATCTTGATCATGCGAGCGTTGATGGCCTCCCAGTTCTTAATATTTTTCCGAAATTTTTTGCGGATCAGAATTGCGACACCCTGTTGTGCACGCTGATGTTTCGGCACTCCACTGTAGAATAAATCGTAGTCCCCAAGGCTCTCTGATCCGTGGCCTTTTTTCTTCGTTTCCGTTATTACCGCCACGTCGATCCCGTTGTTCTTTATCTCCGATACCACTTCCGTCAGTTTCTTGGAAATGCCTTGCACATTCCAAGTACCAAAAGCGAGTGTCGTTTTCCGTAATCTAAGTCGAAGAGTCCGTTTATTTCCATGGCTACCGAGGCATATGTTATTGGGTTTTTTGACATTGTACATTTTTTCCGAGGATCGGGGAGTCAGCCCAATGCCCCAACCCCCAACCTGGAGGACCAGGGTTTGATTTCGGAGTTGCCTCTCCTAGACAGGTTGCTTCCACCACAGCTAAGAGCCCTGTCTACCCACCCCCTTTGAGGCAGGGGCTACCAGCTGGGGTCCGCAGGATTGCTAAACCTGTGACAGTACAGTCCCCCATACGGTCACCTCTACCAAATAATAATAATAATTTATGAATATAAATATATAAATATATAATATATAAAATATATAATATATAATATAAATAATTATTTATGAATTATTTGGTCACCTCTACCAAATAATTCATAAATAATGTATTAGTATCTTCGCCCAATCGGCGATTTGCTACTGTAAAAGAATGCCCAACATTAACGATGATACAATATTTAGTGCAATAATTTAATGCACATCCAAAAGAACGATGATGCGTAAAATATTGCCGTATTGCTTTCTGACCAAAAGAATGTACTAACTATAACCTCTACAACATAATTCATAAATTATGTATTAGTATATCTTCGTCCCGTTGGCGATTTGCTACTGTAAAAGAATGTCCAGTATTAACGAGGATGAAAATTGGTCCAAATATTTTGTGGCATCGAATGTGACGTTTTTATTATTTTTTGCTACTTCGGCGGGAGTTTCTCCAGTTTGTCAATACAATTTTATGATATAAGAAATCAATTTAATGTATCTTTCAAATATTATCATCAAAGCTAACCAAACTGACTAATTAAGCAGTGCTCTTGAATTTAATGAATTTTATCGAAGCAAATCATTAATCACGGCTGGTTCAAATTTAGGCTCGATGTTTTGTCTCGCCAATTTCACCGCCGTACTACAAGTTGTAATTCCACTCGAGATCTCTGAAAGCTGCGCCAGAAACTTTCGGTAAAATTTACTAATGAGACAAAAATTGTTCAGAGATCTTAAAATTTGCTAGTGACGAAATTGACTTTTCTTCTTTCGTCGACTTGAATCATTATATCCGTTTCTTGTGATTCACTGTGCATCTAAGCAGGAAATACATAATGCAGGTTTTCAAATATTCTTCGCTTCTTCCTCGTGTATAATTATATACTTTGAAAATTTTAGATATTTTTTTCAGTCCAAAAATGAATGAATATTTCTGAATAAAAATACTTTTAAGTCCAAATTTGTCTCATAGGGTTGCAGGTTTGATTTGCTAAAAAAATGTATACTTTTATGTTTTCCGTATTGGAATGGTAAAGTAAGAAGATAGAATAATTTTTCATTCATTCGTGTTTTTTTGCCAGAAAAAAGAAAAATATTCTATTTATGATTGATAAAAATCGGAATAGTTTTTAGAATTATTTCAAAACATGTAAATGCGTGTTAGTGGAGGCAACTGAATGCACTCAAGAAAATTGATAGTTTAAAATGATTTACTTCAAAATCTTCTAGGCACTGACTGATTTTTCAACGTAGTGTCGTTAGGAAAATTCATAATCGTTAAAGCAAAATTTTGAAAAATTAATGAATGTGATGCTTAAATGTTAGGTAGTAGAAGAACCATATTCTAAAGGCTGTAAGTGCATACGATATTGAATAAATGAATGGAAGTAATGATAGTGGACAAATGATTATTTTTATTATGACTGGTTGACGTATCCCGAGACGGATTTGGCCGTTGGCATTCAAAAATTTACGAACTGAGAAGTTTCATCGCTGCAGGTTGGCAAATCGCAGAGGTTCTTAGGTTTAATTAGAGGACCATTATGTCGCAGGAATATCATTAATAAAAATAATTAAAATGGTTCTAATTATTTGAGGTATTTGATAAGGACAAAATCTGGGAATTTATCGATTTTTAGGTGAAAGAGATATTTTTTTGTAAAATATTAACTGACCGAATTAGAACCGAAGTATCGGGTAAGTAACAGAATGAGAGCAAATGGATTTGCATACTAACATCTTCTTTTCATTAAAATTGTGGCGTCAAGAGACAGTTGTTTACGGAGCAATTTAGATAAAGAAAAAAACAAGTTTCAAGATAGTGCTTCTTCAATTTTATTGTTTGAATTGTTCTAATGCAATTAAGATTAGAGACAATGAAAAGAAAAAATGTCTAGGAGTGGGACTACCTTATTTTTAAGCGATGGCTTAGCAGCCTATGTCATCTATATGTAAGTGATTACACAGCGCGAAAAGATTTATGTCCCGTGTAATTTTTTTATACGGCGAAAAGGTGAAACTATAGTAATTAATCTTTCAGTAAAATAATCTTGGTAAATTGGAATCTGAACGCAAAATAATGGGAAGTTTCATGAAAATTCTACGATCGTTTCTTAATTCAGAAGCCAAGAATAACTTGAGATGACCAAAATTCAAAATAAAACCTGACTTTGTATTAAAATGGCTATAAGAACAGTGCCACATCTCATCAGTCACCGGGAATTCTTGAAGTTAGATAAATTAAACAAAGCACATTTTAATTATGATTTTGAAAGTGATTCGATGATTTAAATCATGAACTTTAAGCTAACATGATTTTTTCGTTGAGCAAAATAAAAATATTTTTATTCTTGTTGAAATCTCCGTTTTTCAAAAATCCTGTGCTGATATTTGGCAAGCGGCATTATTGGTATTGGTGAGCAGATGATATTAAGGCATGCTCTCTCTCTCATTTCTCTGTAGGATAAAAATGACCGCCCCTGTGTAAGGGCGAGTCTAAAGATGTATGCAATCGATTGGCCCAACCATGGCCGCTGATTAAATTATGATGTGCACACGAATGACTAGCTTTAATCAACGATGAGGTATTAGAAAACCTCTACATCTAAAAATCTGACGGAACATACTTTCGTTAGTTATGATGTGCCGGAGTATTAGCATTATGCATAGATACAAATTACCACACAATAGAATGGTGAGGTAGAATTGAATGTTAATTAGAGTCCCTTTAATGATAATGAAGACATGATTTGTACTTGGAGCAAAAGTTATGGGGATATTTTATGTGTTTTAATTGCCAAGGGCACGAAAAGAAATAAGCAACCATCCAACTATTTAATATTTTAATTCATTTTTACCAAATCAGCAGTGACTTAACACCGTAGGGTAACGAAGCCATTGAACTTGCTTCCGGATTTATTCTAATTATTAAACGGATGACCCCTAAAAATTTTAGAAATTTAATTTACAATTTTAGAGGTACAGTTAAAAAGAGGACCTCTTTTGTGTGTACTGATTCAAAAAGAGTCATGCGAAAAATATTTGAACCCATACAAGAAATGAGGCGGACTATTGGTTCCAAAAATATTCCGAAAAACTTCCGCTCTTTCTGGAGTTTTTACCGGGAAACCTTTCCTACCTTGATTATCTTGAAGTTAAATCCCCTCCTTCCTTCCACAAATGCGTGTAAGGACATAAGTTTTCTGATACAAAATAATAAAAAGAAAAAAATCACAAATACACACAAATGAAGGTGCACTCAAGGATTATAAGGCGCACTAATTTTTCAGTATTTTTTTTGTTAGATTTCATTTTCGTAGACTCAAAATAGCTCGTTGAATATGATATAGGCATAGTGTGATGATACCGTCAAGAGTATCTGAAAGTTAATTCAAAACATAAAAGTTTCGCAACCAACTTAGAGTTGAGAGTAAAAGGTAATTTTTCACTTTCAGTGTTTCTCGTTTTTCAGAAGTTAATGGCACCACGGGTGCCTACTTCGTATTTTCCTTTCCGGTTGTGTTTGCAAACATTCTCCCTCTCACCTGGCTATAAAAGCAGGTGTCATAAAGAGCATTTCGTTTGAATTTTGAAACGTGAGGTCGACGCAGAGGTCGGGATTCAAATTCAATAGATGTCTACGAGGGGAAAATGTAGGTCGATAGGATGAAAAAACCCATTTCCTGCCTCATTTTTTAAGTGACCGACTTGACTCCTCCTGTACTTTTTTTCGAGATCGTTTTCGATTCTTTCTTTCTCGCGATATCCTTCTCACAATTGTCTAATCTAGGTATACCTCCTCTAGTTATTAATTAGTACCGTGATTTATCACTTATTAATGGAGTATTAGTACGTAGTCATGGTGATACTATTAGTACTGCTCATGTATTTTTACGCCGACAATTTTTTAACTCTTTTGGTACGCATTTGTTTTTTACCGATTATTTCTCGCATGAATTTTTAAGCATGTTTCTACCAATTTTAAGAGGAGAAACAACAGTGAAACTGCAAATTATATTTTGGCGACCATCCCTCTGCCCTCCTCTCTGTGCTCAAATAAATAAACCTCATTGAAAGTTTTAAAACAGACCAATTTATGGAATAAGTCACTTTTTTTCATAGATGACCCTGTTTAAAGCTCACACTGTCAGTAGTTCAGTAGCCTGCCTCGGATGGATGTCCGTGTTCCGTTCTCAAAATTTCTTTCTTCACAATAATTTTACTCCTTGTCACAGTAGAATTATTGTTCTTTAAAATTGTCGATATATGTCTATACTAAACTTGTTTCTTGTAGAAAATGATTTGAAAGTGTTTCAATGAAACCATAGTTATTGCAAAGCTTGACGATCGATACTCTATTTGAAATGATGTCAGTAATCATAGGTGAGGTCAAAATCCTCAGTCTTTGGGAATACAATTTTTTTTTAATTGGTTTGAAAAAAAAAATTAATGGAAGTGAACAAAAAGAATAAATGCAGACTGCAGGTTTAAGCCATTGTTTTTTTCGTTTCACATGTTTTTTTCTCTGTGTACCTCATATTATGTCCCACCTTACCCATAATTATTTAAAATTGGGTACCTGCTGGTTTCATGAATTTACGGAATGAAAATAATGACGATCCTGAGATTAACAGTAAAAGAGATACATTTGGTACACGTAAAGTCACACGATATTTTACTTCACATAACTTAACGGATAGTCAAATTTCTGAAACCAACATAGCTATATCCTGTTGAACTGCTAGATTTTGTGGTAAATAGGAGCTCGTTTTTCAATAAAATAAGTGTTTGCAAAGCCTCATCTAATATTTTCCTTTGAAATAAAATAATATAAAATGAATGAATCAAAGCTCTGAAACATTTTCCCTTTCAAATAAGTTTCCTCGTGACTGATCGAAGATGATCAGAATAAATCATGAGGTTATTGCCTCGTGGCGAACTTGGCCTTGAGAAAGCATCCAAAATACTGGCTCATCTGCTTAGTCTCCATCAGCATATTACATAGAGCGCCTAATCAAATCATCGAAGGCTTTGAACTCTAACGCACATTTAGTACTTGCTGTAAGCAAAACAAGTAACTTTTTCAGTCTGGTCCGTGCCTTTAATCTTGAATCCAGGATGGCATTACGTAAAATTCTTCACCTGCTATCGAATTTTAATAAGATTTTGTACTGAAAAAGGGGGAAAACACGACACAAAATATCAGTCAATGACTGGACTCAAGGCCAACTACTGCAACGGTGAATCTTAGCATTCCAAACTGGAGCCTAAAAAGCAGACAAACTTTCAGTAGATTAATTGCGCTTAAGAAAGAGGTGGGAAAAAAGAGAGAGGACCATACATACCCATTTTCGTTTCTGACGGATTTTTCAGAGGATTTATCTTCTTTAATTGATAATGTTACCATATTAATTTTAACATGGCTATACGTTATTCCGTTAGTACGAAACATATTGAAGCCTAGAGCGTGGAGCTAATTTTAGTTCTGAAATTTTCACATTAAAAAAGTAATCGAAGTAGATAATTGTTGAAAATCCTCTAAATTTCCGCATTTCTGTAAGTCAATCCTCGAATTTGAGTGATTGGCCCAATCTTTCGTGACCTCAAGGATAAAATACTAGAATTGAACATACGAGAGCCAGAATTACTTTTGATATCCTCGAAAAGAGCTTTCAAATTATCATGAATTCAGTTGTTAAAATCAGAAACTTCGAGCAAATTGCAAACAGTTGAGTTCAATTACATATTTTAAAGCTCTCACCTATCATACTTATCAATTCAAAGTTCTGTGATTCTCAGCATCAAAGCGTTTTGTCTTCTTATTTTCTTTTTTATCTCTAAATTCAGTATTCTTATACTCGTGGTTTAATTTGAAAAAATCCTCCGAATGTCACCATGACAACGGAAATAAACAGAGATCGCGTTTAATTGGCTTGAAATCCATACTTGATGACTTATAATCAATCTGATTTGCATTTTACACTGGCTCGTCGTAAATAAGCTAAACTGTTGACCGACAACCGATCGTCAAGGTGGCTTCTAATTTTCCTAATGAACCATAAAACTGGATGCGACACATGGACCGTTCATTAAAACCCCTTGCCTCTCTTTTCTCAGTTTATAATAGTCATCTGGAACTGAGAGTCTTTGACTATTTATTTGATGCTACGTGCTAAGTATGTTTTAATGAACAATAAAATTGGACGGAAGGTGGAGTGATTCATTAAGCGCCTAACTTTTCTATAATCCGTGCATTTACCAGGCGTCGCTTTGCCAAATGGTCCGCCGGACTGAGACATCCTTTGCAGTAACTCAGCCGCGCAAACGCATTCACCTACTACCTGTTGAGTGTTGCGAATTGTGCAACCTAAGCCAGTGATAAAGTATTCATATGTATACGCGTCTCGCTAATTATTTATACCCTCTTTCTTTTTTTACTTGGACGTTTATATCGTTAACGAAGTGTTGGTTGCTCGTCGTCCGGTCCCCACTTTGCGCACCGCTGTTGCCAGACTGGACGCCTCCGATACGAGGGTATACTCCATTTTTGGAGACCATGTTTAAGTGTAAAGTTGACAACTTCGCTTCGCAGTTCGCAGACGGGAGTTCGCGCAAGCAGCTTTGCACATGTAGGAACTAATCAGAGCACGCGTGTGGTTGGAGCAGTCGCCAATTTCGCTCCAGCTCAAAACCTCAAACCACCCTATTGCCAAGCCATCCTCGTTCATAAGGGATCACTTTCGGATCCTTGGCAGCGTCCTTTTTTTCATCGGAATTTCAATGAAAGACATTGACAGAGGTGCACTATTTTTTTGGCACTTAAAAAAGTCGAGACTCTCAAAGAGCAGAAAAATGCGAAAAGACGTCTAAAACTTGAATTAAGAAAGCTCGAATAAACAAAATCATAGTTACACGAACAGCGTATCTCTTTAAGGGAAAATTGTGCTTGTGTGTGAGCTTTTTCTCTCTGTAATGAGATATCAGCTTTAAACTGAACTTTTTATGCACGTTGGCTAAAAAAACATCCCGTAAAATCATAGTTGTTAAAAAGAAAACAATCATGCTCCTCTTTTTTAAGTATGTCGAGAGAACGCGAATGGGACTTTTACGAGAATGTACCTACGCAATTTTTGTCCGAATTTACCTGATTTTTCAGAGGAAATTTCAGTCCGAAATGCCTTGGCTCCTCCCGGTAAAAAGTGCACTTTCCGAGGGGAAATTTGGCAACATTGAAATTTAGTTGCATTTTTACGTGAGAGAGACGACGAATTGACTCTAGTGGGGTGTTTTGGGTTCCGGGACTCAACAAAATTTCTGTTGTGTCTCTAAGGATTTTTGAGGTGACAGGGAGAGGTGAAACGCGTTTTCTCGGGCGCGAAGGATCGGAGAAGACGCTAACATAAGCGAGAGCTGGAGCGTTATAAAATCAGATCAATCGAATTCAAAAGGCGAATAAATAATATTTGCGCATAATCATTAGGAGTCGAGCGGCCGGAGCGACGCGACACGGCATGCATTCTGCCGCGCTAAGGAGGAACGTCGTATGAGCCGCCAGACGTTGTCATATCTCCCTCGATTTAAAACAAATCTACTGAGAAAATTGTGAATCTTTTTCATTGTATTTCTCAGAAAAGTTTGCTCATAATTGAATCTAAAATATCTGATAAGCTCAAAGGAAAAGATAGAAAACTTTCTTCAAATTTACGCGTTATATTCGGTGAAATTTGGCAACTCTGGAATGTTCATATGGCGTTTTTCCTAAACGCGGCAGCATTGGGCTCGGGCGTGCTCAGGATGCGTTCTCACCTCCTTTTCATTATAAATAATAACGACCCTGCTTCGGCGAGTGTTTTGATTTACTATTTTTGCCTTCACTGCGCTTGCGCGCCGCACGTCGCGCTAGGCGCAGCCGTGGAGGAGACGCGGGAATTGAAAATCATTCTGGCCCTCGATACTGCCGTGCTAAGGAAAAACGCCGTATGGGCCCTTAGACTGTACCAAACATTTAACAAAACTCGAATTCTCTGGGAAACTCATCGATGTTTTTCTCCGGAGCGAAATGTGTTTGCAATATTATTTAATTATTAAATGTAAATTTAATTATTAAATTATATTATGGCCCTCGATACTGCTGTGCTAAGGAAAAACGCCGTATGGGCCCTTAGACTTTACCAAACATTGAACAAAACTCGAATTCTCTGGGAAACTTATCGATGTTTTTCTCCGGAGCGAAATGTGTTTGCAATTTTATTTAATTATCTGAACATTTTATTGAAAAGCACTTGGAAGGATGCTAAAACATTAATGTATTAGAGGAGGAAATTTGGCCACTATCGAATGCTCATACGGCGTTTTTCCGCGGCATGGCAGAATACCGAACAGGAGAATAGCATTGCGTGATATCGTTATTAAACTGCATTTCAAGCAAAACATAGTGTGGAAATTTCAAAATCAGCCCTTATGTAAGGAAGTGTTTTTTTTTCTCTCACTTTTTTTCTTTCTACTTTTTTCTTCTTTTTTTTGTCTCATGGGATTTCTCCTAGTAGTAAGAACCCAGGGCTTGACTGGGTTCCTCCTAGGAAGCGGCGAAGGGGACGTCCAGTGAAAGGGTAGTAATAGGGGGTTTTAGGGGAAATGAGTTAGTGCCATCTCCCCGAAGGGTTTTTAGGGGTTAGAGAACTTTGTCGGCTAGACGTCGCAGGGAGCCGAATAGCGCTGTAAAAGTGGCTCTATGTTTGTATTTAGAACCCAAGACGGGTCGAGGACCACCCTAAATGATAAAAGTAATTTCAATATGCAACAAGTCTAAATGCTAATAATTCATAAGATCCTACATTACTTGATGAACGTTAACCTTTGAAAAAGTATGAATGATTTGTGTAATTCCGAGAGACTTTAACGCAGAGTAAGGAAAATAAACGCGTTTCAGATTTTCTCCTAGCTTTCATTCTCTCTTTTCAAGACACAGAATCCAGCATTATCCCACACAATTTAAGATTTTAAACGAATAGCACATGATTCCGCACAGGGTTGCGATTTCTGATAGTAAAATTCCAGAACGAACACAAACAGATGGTGAATGGGAATTCCAAGAACCTTGAGTAAGAAATTATTTTAAGAAGCGGGCAAAATCCCCTCTTCATATTCCTTGCATGTTGTTTATTTTAACGACAAATTGGGCAGTGTTTCTCGAGAAGGAATCAAGTGCCATCATCTGTTGCCAAGTTGTTTTTGACACTTTTACTTTATTTTCTCTTTATAGGCGATTGTTTACATAGATTTTCTATAATATAAGGGAATATCCGCCAGGATATGAAACTGATTCCCTGAAATTTCCTAAAAAAATTGTTAAAACTATTACAAAAAGTAAAATTATTTAATAGAATTTGGCAACAGCTGATATCACTCAGTTATTTTTCGAGGGACAACGCCTATTTCCTTCATCTCTTCATATTTAGTCCACAATAAATACCGCCGGTGGTCTCTCTCAGAAAGGCTCTCGATGCTTTCTGCAAGTCGCATCTCCCACTCGTCGCGCGGGAAAATTAACCAGATTTCTCAACCAATTTCGGCTCCTTCGGATTCCCCGCCGATAACGCCCGAGACGCGACGCGACGGGTCTATCGATCCGATTTCGAAAACGCGGAAATGAGCGGGTAATCATAATTTTCGATGACGTCACTTTCGGTTTTTTCGCGCGTGAGTGACTTGGAAGTTGCACGATCGGACAAAAATGTGTCGGACTTCTTTTATCTTCACGATGGTATATATTCGCCGACGTTTTCCACGATCCGGCAACGCGGAGTCGTTGTGTCATGCTGCAATTTCCCGCGCCTTCCCGTGCGGTGCGGCGGCGGCTGACGGGTCTAACGGAGTTTTCCGACGATACATTGGCAGCGAAAGTAATAGCGTTTTCTTTTTCTCGCTCACCTTCTTCTTCCTCTCTGCGTCCTCGCGGACGCCTCAAATCGGTTCTCGATCATCGATTACGGTGGCCACAGAGTCACACGCATCCAAGACGCCAGCTCCTCATCTCCTCTCATTTTCCTCTATTTTTCCCGTCGATTTTATTTTAGACGCCTTCAGACTCCAATCAACTTTCCTCCTCTTGTTTTTTTTTTCAACCTTTGATGATTGTTTTAAGTTTTTTATTGCCAAGTCGAAATTGTACGCGGCTTTCTCTGAGTTGAGAGGCTGCGTTTATTTCCTGATTAGCTCAGTGCACGAAGAATGGTTCCCTTTGTCTCCAGGAACGCACATTATTGCTAAAATTTGATCCTCTTGGGAAGAATTTTGACGGAGTTTCATATTTTCGAGAGAACATCACATCAACATCAACTAGGACTTTGTTTTTATTTATTTTTTTTTCAATTCCATTTCACAGAAGAAGAAAACTCAAAACAAAAAGTTCAAAAGTAAAAAAAGTGTAATACAATTTTTAAGAGTAAAAAATCATTGCTTTTAGTGAAATGACTCTTCGTTCATGTTTATCAATAGCAGACTATATTTGTTTTCGGCCAAGACTCCAAAGCTGTTGAAATTCAAATCTCGCGCCAAGGCTCTGGCGGCGGGGACAAAATTCTGCGTATCGGGCAAATGGGTCGGAAAGAGCATACACATGTTGCACTTGCCCTGATATATTGCAGCGATTTAAGTACAACCATAACCTCCTTTGACGATTTCGATGAGAATTAATACACTGAAAAAAAAAAAAAAAAAAAACACATTGGATCTACAGTCCAGACTCTTGAAAACATTAACAAGAATTAATACTCTTGATTCAATTCGATTTTTGCTTGAATCAAAACGAAATCCGCTTCAATTATTGGACGTATTTCTATCAAACGGAACTAAGCGCTAATTTGAGTTCCTTTTGAGGAATTTAGAATCCCGGATAGCGTGTTCTGTCAAACGGACCTAAGCGCCATGGAAAAGCATCGCGAGCATAGGACGGAATAAGCCGGACGCCCGATTCCGCCGCCAATCCAAGCCCCCCTCTACCTTCCTCACCCTGTGGCGCTTAGGTCCGTTTGATAGAAATACGTCCAATTAAGAGGCTTGGTTCTTGATTTAAGCTAGATTCTGATTGAATCAAAAGTACTTTTTCTTGTCGATGTTTTTAAGAGTCTAGACTCTAGATTCAATGTGTTTTTTTTCCAGTGTAGATACCCACGAAATGTTCCATATCCATGTGACGCAAGACTAATAGAGTCAACACAGGTTGCAGGTGTTCCATCTCCTCCGAGTGGAATTGGCGAGATGTGGTTGGCCGTAAATTATGCCGCGGATTTTCGTCTCCCTGCCGCCGGTCGGCGAGATGTTTCCCAAGCGGAAGCCTCTCTAATTTCACCAAATGGACGAGCCGGAAACGCCGGGAGGCGCCCGAAGCGAAGCGTGGAGCGGGGACCGCAGCGTCGCGCGGTGTCGCGTCGCGTCGCGGCGCAAGTGGCCGGCGCGGCGCGTGTTCGGTCAGTCGCGGATCATGAGACGGAGCGCTGCGCCCGCACCCTCCCGGCTACGGGAGAAAGCTCTCGGAGCTCGCGCTATCAAGTTAACATGGATCGCCGCGCGTAAATCAAGGGTCGCTCAGGGATAAAGCTCCGACTTTCGCGTCTAATCAGAACTGGGAGAACTAATCGAAACTAGAAAAACCACTTGGAAGTAGAGAAGCCCCAATGCATCGAGGAACAAAACTTCGGTTATACTCGAGGCCTTTTTACAACCTTAACATCCCTTTATCAGGAAGAAGCCCGGCGGGTCGATTATTGAAATTGATAGACAAACCTATAGACACAGAAGACAAAAGAGACATGGAGCGATCCTGGTGGTGTAGGCGGGTGGTTGAACATGACAAAGGAGATAGGTAATAGACTAACTAACGGCAACCCACGAGAAACCTTATTGTTGGACCATAATTTTCTCCCTCAGTCTATAGGAGCGACCCATTTCAACCAATGGGATTGCTCCATACTCCTTATGTCTTCATTCTCTTTAGCTTTGTCTATCAATTTCAACAATCAGCCCGCTGTTCCAATTTTACGCAGGCCTTCCCCTCGGAATATTTTGAGCCAGTACACTCTTAGAGCGGGAAACTACAGCAAATCATAACTGCATTCCAACGTTGCAAAAATTCTCTACTTGCAAATTCTTCTTTTACCAGGAAATTGTTGAGCAACTCCAACTGAAAATTTCACTGACCATACCCCTGCGATTAGGGGACGAATTTTGAACAAAAATGATCGTCATTTTCTTGCAAAAATGAATTATTCGAGTCGATTTTGTGACTTTGAGATTGGGTTACGAACCCTCGTCGAGGAAAACGACGGCTTCCGATTTGCTCGCCAGTAAGACTTAATTTCTTAATGTTCTACTTTCCTATTTCGCGTTAAAGTCTCCGGCCAATACCCAATTTTCGCCGGATAACATATACGACGTGTGCGTTAAAGATTGAACTTTATAGTCCATATTGGACTTTATAGTCCTCCGCACTTTGTTCCAGCAATCCGATATTCCGTTTTTCTTACAAAAGACTTTGGGTCCCTGAATGGAAAAACAATGGCGCTTAATATGATCCAATCTTTCTATCTGCTCCGCGTAGAAAGACCATATTCGTAGTTATTTCTTAATGCGAGCAGGGATGACGATGATTTTCCATTGCGAAAAATGAAATATCTAGAAAAAAAGACGTGATCACTGATCATACGTTAAAACATTATAATTTTGAAAAATTTTAAGGTATAGGTACAAATCTACTTGAAATTTGCAAACCTCGCATTAATTTTTATTATAAATCGCTTACTTTTTGTAAACGCAAATCGTTTTAATTCCTCCGCAAGGAACTACTTCAAAATTTATACATTCGATGAAGGAAAAATTGAATACTGAATGAAATGGAAATTTATACTGTTGGATCAGCAGGTGGTAGGATCAAATATATTTGATCTCCTTTGATTAACGAATAGGCGAAAAACACATCATATAATGCGTAGTAAATGACGAGTGTGCTTCGCATGATTATTTTGCAATCCACCATAGTATGAAATCGGTCTTCTGCAGTTGAGGAGGCGTTCCGCTAATTTCACGACTCTAATGGCCAGGTAAAGTCTCCCTGTGGAAGAGAACTATTGGTTTGCGGTGGGACCTTTTTTATCAACCCTCTCTTCGGGAATATAATACGGGATGGAGATATTATTGAATCTGGAACGAGAGGGGAGGGGAGGGTGGGTGGCTAGTGTTAAGGGGCAGAGTCAACGCTGTTTAAAAGCACCATATTCGTATGGAGTGAGGTGACCTGTACCATGTCAGCTTCATGTGGTCTGATCTTATATGCAAAACCGTGTCGCCAAATTTAAGGAGAATAATTGTACTTATCGTGTTTCTAACACCGCACCTACGAAAATCGTGGCAACCTAAGCGAATACTATTATGCCTTGCCAACATTTTAGAGCAAACTTCGATGCAGCTTGGATCCGCCGATTCTCGATCGCAGTAAAAGTGCACTATTGGAATAAATCACTGGTCAAGTTTGGTGCAGTTTGAAGAAAATTCGGCAACGTTGCTCTCGGGACGCGAGTGGGTGCATCCTCGACGAACGTCTCTTCCATCCTTTATCTCGTCCCTTAATTCGTCGTGGGTTTCCGGTTCCGATTTTCTGTTCTTCATCATCCTCTTCTTCTTTTTCTTTTCCTTTTAGTGAGCCCGATCTGTGACCTGGTCTGGTCACTCTAATTTTTATTCCAAACCACTTGATCACGATGATCTGGACCAGACAGAGCAAAAAACAGCAACATCACTCACACACACACTTTACACAACCTAAGGTGCTTCGAATTGACCAGTAGAGCCCCGCGACGAAATTTACTGACATTAATTTCCCTACTAAAAAATTAACGTGTTCAGTTTACTATAATTACCATTCCTTCACGCTTTATTTCACACAGCGTGAAGGAATGGCAAAGTCCACCAATTTTCAAGTCGATTCTGCAAGAGGAATGGTTACCTGTACCAGTATATAGTAACGTTTAACTTTCCTCTGGCAGAATTGACTCTAAATTGACGCTGTGTGAAATACAGCGTGAAAGAATGGTATATTCTACCAATCTTTTTTCAGTGCACAAAAGAAACAATAATAAACTATACTTGAATTAAATTGCTCTATACTCCTGCGACAGTTGTGCTAGACCTCTTAATAAATTTATGTCCCTTTCCCGCCTCGTGTTGTTAAAGTGTTAACATGCAACAGCTAAGCCGAGGTATCGATATTTAGGTTGCTGTATTTTCGGTAACGCTCTGTGTGCGCTTTAGTTCAGGTAGATTATATTGCTTTTTAATGAGTGGGAAGTTTGAATTTATGCACCAGAATACTTTAATATTTTTGTTATGAGTACTTTTTAGTAATGATCGGTGTACAAATCGGGTTGCACGTGAAATTCTGATGAAAAATTAAGTATCCTAACGCTCAAGTTCACATTTTGGTGAAACATCGAGAAACATAAATTTGAAGATAGACGGATTCAAGTTCATAGTCTCGAATTGAATTACTCTTCAAAAGTGTGTTTTCTTGAAAACAAGGGATTTTTCACGGTCCTAATGACGGATAAGTGACACAGAGAGGGTCGCGACGGTCGGTGATGACTGTCACAACTATGATAATCAAATGAATAAAAGATCCGTGCTCCAGATATCTCTCATTCCGTGCGTTTTTCAGATGAGCCGATGGCCATCAATCTGGGATCTGACTGGGCGGGTGACGCGGAGCTCAAAAATAAAAAAATGTAAAAGTAAGGATTGAAATCAGAATTTGCCACCCAGTAATTATGTAAAGGAGCCGGGTGACGACAAGCGGCGTGTCAGCCTCGCGTCACTCGCCCCAAAAATGTGGGTCAGGTCAATAAACGCCAAATTTTCGATGGAATTACCATTCGCGTTCCTCTATCGATTTTTGCAGTAGAATCATGCATTTTCGTCATTTGAAAAGCTCCTGCGCCTATTTTCAAGCGTTCCTCCCATAACCCTCATTCGAGCATCACGACCGCTTTAAATGGAGACCCGCTCGTTTATGATGAAAATTTTCCGTGCTTTTTACATTTGGACCTTATTACCTTAATAGAAAATTTGCAGAAATATAGGTGTCTGAAACTTTAGGAATTTCATCTTTAAAATGACACTGCTAGAAAAACTGAGTAAGAGGATATCCTTGGTTTCAAAATTGGACAATTATTTGAGAAATTATGACAAAAGAACCTAATCTGCTAAAATGCATGCGTTTAAATGAAAAATGCCGCCAGATGACGTCACAAGGCGGCAAATTTTCTCACTTTTAAATCAACATTTCTTCAAATTCCCATGTCCGAAAAAAATTATGAAAAACACTGCGAAATCAGCTCGTTGAGCACTGTCAGATGAAGCAATAAAATTTTTCGATTCGAATTTTCTATTGGATCTACCTTCTATGTTTTTAAATTTCGGCTACAATTTACCGTGAACAGGGTCGTTTTCAATTCTTCGTAACAATTCACCAGCGCTTAGTTCCAAAAACAACATCGTTGGACCTAACGACGGAACCCTGAAGTATCGATTATGAACCAATGATACCAGGTGCCGAGATTCAATTGACGTTCCTTAAACATCACCGATCCTTAGGCCCCTTTATTCGATGCGGAAGTCGCCGCAACAAGTCATAACTGTACCGGAAAATCGGAGGTTGATGGCCGCAAGCTTTCCATGTATCGGGAGACTTTAACGCACGTTCCATGCCTGTTTACACATGATATTTTTTCTCAATTTTGAATTTTTCTCACGAGAATATGTGCATTTAGTTGAGCTGAAAACCACTCCTACCTCTCATTTGTTTGATTAAGTTCATTTTCTGATCTTTTAATCACAGTCGATTCCAACAATTAGTTATTTAGTCAATTATTTTCATTCAATTTTTTATTTTTGTGTTTTACCTTTAAATCATTGAAAATTTTAGACTTTTCATTCGCTTTTGTTATACATTTTGCTCTTTTGTGCTTAAGCCGATATCATTTTGGGCGAAGGCTCACTGCTGTACCTTCGGTAATGAAGACTTAGTAACGGCACCGACGGCTGATCGCAGAGCGAGGAGCCGTGGATCAGGAAGTAGTTTCGATTGGGACGCATACTGCCGTGCTAAGGAAAAACGCCGTATTTGCATCTAAGAGTTGCCAAATTTCCTCCCTTAAAGTGGTTATTATTGAGGAAAGTTATAAATCTTTCCTCCAGAACTTTTCTGATCATTTAGATATGATAGCGCATAAAATTCTCTGAAAAACTCGCTGTACAACATTCACAGATTTCCCTGAAAATTCATAATTTATCGAAGGAAATTGGCAACATCTGAAGGCTCCTATCTTCCTCAGCGCGGCAGTATGTGCGCATGACGTTGAAGAGCCATTTCGGCATGCCGGAACGGCGCAAATGCACCACGTCCTTGGCTCATCCTACCCCAAGTTTCCTTTTCAGAGCTTTATCCATCCGATATAGTGGTTATTAGCCTCATCGTGCCTCGTCCAACACAAACATTTTGCTCCGCATCGCGCCGCTTCACATCATACAACACCGTAACGCTAGGCCTCTGCTTCTTCGATTAAACTTGGCTCCAATTAAACGTTAAACGGAATTTCCTTTTGTTTCTCTTCGTTTTACATGTTGCCACATCGGACGTCATTATCTGACATTTCCATAAATGGTTTTTGAGAAAGATCATTTGAAGAAGAATAGATAGTCATCATGATTGTATCATACACTCTCTGACTGCACCCTGCCTATTGATCCTTTTTCACAGGATTACATGGTAGATCAATCGATATATCGCAAAGTACGCTGCGGCTTTGGAAAATCATACTCGAGTCGCCAGTGAAGCGGAAGCTAACATACTGAAGGAGTAAAGGTTGAAACACAAACGTAACTCCGTTAACTATGGTTCCGAGGATGCGAATGAAAGCATTTAATGGTAAACAGAACTATGTTCGAATGAAAATAAATCAAAAGGAACGTTTTGCATAGGAGTTTTGTGCTTTATACCTCTGTTTGATTTAAATAGATGTTAGTTCCCTTTAACATACAACTAAGGCAAAAAAGGGAAACGCCCTTTCTGCATTTGCGAACGAGCGCGCAGCGTTTTCGAAATGTTATGATTTTCTGTTCGCACTGATGAGCTCTACGAGATTCATACCAAGTTTGAAGAGACTTAGCATCTTTGTTTTGCGCAGTCAGAAATTTGAATTTATTCACAGATGCCGTCTCCAAAATTGCTGTGCTAGGGAGGAACGCCCGAGAGCCTTTGGACGCCGAATTTTCTAATTTCACATAATATTTACCAATTTTATGGGAAATTTATGAATGATTTTCCTCCGTTTTTTCGTTCAATTTTATCGGGCGGGGGCGTTTTGGGCGGGAACATGTGAAAAAGAGCCGTTTCGGGCGAAAATCAGTAGTGCTATTGGGCGAGTACTTTTGGGCGATTGTTTGAGTATTCATATGACTTTCGGGCCAGTGGTAAAATGAGGTTCATAAAATGATTTAACACGACGTGGCAACATAGAACAAAGTTATACAGGAGAATACTTAAATAGCTTACCTCCATTGCGGCAAATTTAGACGATCGGCAGGGGAAGCATGGTAAAAAAACGATAAAAGAAGGGTTCATGGAAACTAACGGACGTAATTTTTGTAGCTGTTTATGACTGAATTTTTAAGCTTTTACCGGTTAAACGTAAGCTAAGTTCTTTAATTTGATCAAACATGCGACAGTATGTTGCTTCAGATTTACTTTGTAAAAAAAATAAAAATAACAGGCATGTAAAAATTATTACCACATCCACGGTCCTTCTTATCAGTATCCGATACATGACCATCTGATACGCTCACCTGTAAACAAATCCCATGTATGCACTGTTGCCAAAAATTAACAATTCAGTATCATTTACACTCGCCTAGAAGTCCTATGATTGATAAGGGCGACCAGCGAATTACCCGCCCAAAAGCGCCACGATTTCGACGGCGCCCAAAAGGGATGCGACCATTTTATCCACTCTCCGATAAAAATAATATCTGAAAATTAAAAAGAAAAGTATCATTACCTTTTCTCAAAAATAATCTCATCTCGAAGGGAATTCCACAGAATTTGAACGTTCGTAAGCATGTAGTTTTTGCGCATTACGGATAAACGGCTTACCATGAGATCTTCCTTTTATACCCCGCAGATTCTATACATGGGAGTTGGTCATTACTATTCCTAAAAATACGGCATCATTGGTACACTTCCAGCTGCTGACCCACCCTAAATTACCGATGTTACGAAACTGGAAAAACCAATGAATTTCACGAGGTGACACCACGCTTCGAAAATGTTGAGGAAAAATTTCCTCAAGCAATGGAAGATTTACAAAATAAATTCCGTTTTCCCCTGGTAATTTTCTCTCTGCGTATCATGAGACATTGACAACCGATTGCTGAGTCTAATTTTCATAGCATGCGTGTAGAGGGGAAAAACGAAGAGCACGGAGTGGAAATAAACAGTCACTTCCAACTAAATTATTGGGATTTTTTGTCGACTAAAGAGTGAATCCTTGGCCAACGATACTTATTACATGCAAATGATTATTAAAAATACCCAAGCTCCGTTAGATCGGATACAGAGTGGTGCTTGATCAGAATTGCAGATAAGCCGAACAAAAAGAACGAATGTGAAGCGCTCAATTATTTGGTGAGCCGCAAGAATCCGAAAGCAAATCAACAAAAAAAAAAAGAAGAAAAAAATCAAAGGAAAGGAAAACTTTTTTTCCCTTCCTGCAGGTGCATAAATTGATTTCAGTCGCTGCAACTTGTGATATTAAGAAAAAACTTTCCCAACCTTGAAAGACTGAAAATTACATCTCGCTAAGTGCACTGCTCCTCGATTGCAATCAAATAACTGTTCACTGACAACCCCACCGGAACCTCAGCTATTATAAATAAGATCCCCCATGAAGGATTTTTTTGTCAGCAGCCACGAATTCTTCTGAATACGAGGCAAAATGTCGCGATAAATAAAAAAAATTATCTTCAAGTGCTCGATCGACAAAAAATTAATGCGCGCAAAAACATAAATTCGAGTATCACATACATATTGATATGCCAAGTCTCTCTCGTTTTGAGCTGTACCTTCTCTCAGGCTTCCTAAACTTGCTAGGAATTTGAGAAAGAAACTAGAAATATTCATTTTTCGTTCCATACATGAAAAAAAAAAAAAAAAAAAAAAAAAAAAAAAAAAAAATCAAATTTTTGAACGAGTATCCCTTAAATCCTGCATTAAGATCGATCCCTTAATGGATGGTTATCTTAGATCAATTTATCAAAGTGTTTGCCTATTATTTTGTTCCAAGTGACGTCATCAATATTGAGATATTTTTAACTCCAGTTGCACTGTATCCGCAAAGTCAACAATACGCGTTAAAAAGTGGCGCTAGTTTGAGAAGCATTCATTCCCATAAATCCTTGGCGTTGATTTCTGAAAAATCATCCGCTAAAATCCGATTATTTTAATATTATGACCGATGGACTAAAGTCTGAGATTAGTTATAAGAGCATCAGACTAGATTTATAAACCTGTGAACGAGCTTGGAGGCGCGTCTGGGAGATATTTTTGCTTGGCTTTTCAGAGATGTACGTTGTTGTCTCTTAGAAACGGAGGCGAACAGCATTATGTACGGTTATAGTTCAAGAAACTGCACTTTTCTGCAGCGATTTCACACTCTCACCACCTCATCGCAGTGGCAATCATGGAGACCCAAAAGTTCAAATTTAATCTTTGAGTCTCTTCCGCGCCGACCCTCTCCCCCAACCCGCGCCGCCTTAAAGGGCTCGCCAGGTGCCTCATGATGCGACCTTCGTCTCTGACAGTGACATTGACGTAAAAATAGCTTTTATGACTCCCATGCCGCAAACCATACTTTCTTCTGGACTTACATAACTGGATTGCCTCTTCATGTGACGAAAGAAAAGGAATGGTACTCCTCGCAGCCTTAGCTAAAATCTTCCATAATCATCACGTAAAACCCTGAAACGGCACAATCTCTACAATAGCTCTTAACACCGTAAAATATTTTGGCTATCTACATTTTTGGATGATGAGATAGGGTTGATTTTGCACGATTTCCATCTAGAAACTTCCTATACCTATTCCTGTTTTTTCCTTTTTTCCTTTCTTTCCCCTTTTTTTCTTCTTTCTTCTTTTTTTTCTTTTTTAAATTTAATTTCATGTATGCACGAGTTTCGCGCAATTTTATGATGATAATGCTGTCTCGTTCTAAGTGTACAACTTGTCATCAGCTCCTGCACATCATGGGTCACGTACAATGTGCGTCATACATGCATGCATGTTACAACACAACTTAAAACATGTGCTTGGTAATGTTCAGTATAATATTATGAGAATTATTGACATATTCTAAGAGAAATTCTTAATGAACCTTATAAGGTTTAAATTAATTTAATATGTTGTGCTATCATTACTCCTCTTTGAAACTCGAACTACAAGATCAGGATCATGTCACGTGACTTAATTGATTTTATATGCATTTAATGAGTAATGAATTCATTCTCATTGGCTACCCACAATGTCGCCATCAATCTGTCATCATGGAAAGATTCCATTTTTACAGTATTTACTTTCGGGGTTGACTGCTCATACAGTCGCTTCATAGTGACCGAATGAGGAAATTAAATTCCTGCTAAGTTCGTGATGAATACACTTGACACATTCAACCGAGCCATTGGCAATTCAAAGCAAAAGCGAGATTCCACGTGCCGGGGTGCGTGCCTGAATTGACGCCTGCTTTTGTATTAGAGCAACTCCATCCGATAAAAACCAAATAGATGCACATATTATGCATTGCGATTGACCTTCCTACCGCTAAATAATCCACTTAACCAATAATTGCGCAAAAGTATCCTTCAAGAGTTCCTCAAGACTCAAATAAAAGCGACCAACAATCGGACGTATTTCTGCCAAATGGAACTATGTGCAGTATGACGTGAGCCCTGTTATACATGTATTCTTATGGATCTTGGGGTTCATGGCTTAATGCACATAGTTCCGTTTGACAGAAATTAGTTCAAGAATCCTCTCCGTCTCGATCCCTATGTGTTTCCGTTTCCACTTCATAATTTGTTCAAATCTATAATATACTAGGGGGTACGCTCCCTGCATGACCGCTTCGCGGTCCGACCCCTTGAAGTGCTTCGCGCCTCCTACGATATGCGTTCAATGTTACTCTTATGATTTTACATCACAGAAAATGAATCCAAAATGTACCCTTCACTCCCAAATTAAAAAAAAAAGTAACGATAAAAATATTCAAACATCTGAGCATCAATATGATTAGCTATTAATTTTTTCGGTTATTATTTTGAGTTTTGGTAGAGGGAGCATTTAGGAAGCACAGTTGCAGGCTGCCTCAGAAACCGCCTTTCGCCAGGAATCCTAATAATTATGCATCTTGCCGTCATCATCCTCATAACAGAGCTACAGAGAGCTGCGGCTTCCTCCGGCTCCAATTATTTATACCGGCGTTATTAACTATAAAAGTGAAGCAATTTGCTCTAAAAGTACCGCTTTCTTTCGCCACTCCAACATTTTACTGCCGCGTCTCCGCGGGTCCGCGCTCGCGAGGTTTGGGCGAGATTGCCCAAAACAACTCTCAGTTTCCTGAGATAGATCCGAGACATTTCACTTCTTTCTCTTTTTCACCTCCGACAGAGTTTTCAGGCGAAAGCGGACTTGTTGCCTTCGAACTATTCGTAAACCACAGTGCACACTCCTCCCGCTCCGTCTCATCCACAAGCCCCAACCCCCCCCCCCCCCAAAAAAAAAAATAATAATAATAATTATTTCTAATTTTTAAACCACAGGCGCAATTGTAAACTTTCTTATTTCTATTTTAAACGACAGTGATTTTTTATTTGTCAGTAAAGTCTATCGACACTGAAAAAAAGGTATCACCATCTGAACTATACCTCTAGCGGATTTTGGTACCAGCCATAAGAGAAGTTGCACTAGCTAGAAGTGTGAAGGCACCAGCCGGAGGTATAGTTGATTCAACCACACTTCCAGCTGACTTTATCATACTCTGGATTGTGCAACTACTTTAATATACGGCGCTAAAATCATCTAGGAGTATAGCTGGGATTTTGATGCTTTTTTCTGTGTATACTATGAACCCATCAATAGAATATAAGTCGAAAATAAGAAATAAAAATAAAAACGGTACGAGTGGGGGAAAAAATGACATATTTTCGCAAGTTGCAAATTAAGCTTTTAATGTGGGGCTGTAGCAAGACAGAATAAATTAGGTGGGCAATAGAATGTTCTGAAGACTTTTTTTTGCGGAGGGGGGGGTTCAATTTTATTGGAGACTTCTGATATCTTAGAAATTTAGATGAATGATAAGGATTGTAGAAAAAAGAACGTAATAAATGGGTTACTCGTTCTATAAAAAATCAATTTATGTTGATGAAAGAACCAGGGCCTCCTTCGGGAGCGACCAAAATTACACAAGAAACACTTTAAATAAACTTTCGGCAATTTTGCAAGGCAAGACCTCATTTCGTTCCCATTTACCCGGACTATTTAAGCATGTAACTGTATCGGGAAGTGATTTGGCGTCATTAAACGGAGCGAATCTACATAGATATGCTCTGTGTCACGGAGGCAGGAACGGAGGAACGACCAATTTACAACTTAATTTGCTCGGCGGGCCAATCTCATGCTTTGTTGTTGAAACCTCAATCAAGCATAATAACGAGGATTCCGGCGATGAATATGCAACAAAGTGCATCCTGAACTGCTCATGCAATCATAGGGGTCCTATTATCAGGTAGTTACTGTAATGAGGATCCCCGATAAGAGCTTTCGCGAGCTCTGAGCCCGGAGAACCTGGACCCGGGTCCTGCTTGCGCGATAATTTTACTTCGTTTCCATATTTTAACTTGGCTCCAGGAGCACACCACCCTCGCTCTAATTGTCCAGTAGACAGAGTAATAATTAAACTTCCTTTACTCATGTTTTTTTATCGAGGGTATATAGCCCTAACTTTTTTTCAGTGTAATTTCCGATGTATAAATCGTATTTTATACGTACAATTTTGATAGTGAAACATGCATTCTATTGCTTAAATTTGTACGTTGTCTAGTGGTCCATAGCCGATGGTTGGTGCCACTTCTTTTCTCAAGCAGGGTGGCTATTACTCAAAACATAGACGCTTGTAAGGGTATATTTTACGTACACCAAATTACTCAGCGGCTTACTACAATGATACAAAATCTTTGTAGGTTATAGGTGTTGCTGAGGATGAAGGATTCTTGATGCTGCTTGAGGCAGCTCTGAGGATGAGGATAGCAGTGGCATGGCGTGCTTTGCGATATATCGATTGATCCGTCCTTTAAACCTATGAGAAATGATCGATAGACAGGGGGCTCGCAACGAGCACCTTAATTATCGATTCTTTACTATAGGTTCAAATGGAGAAATATCGATAATCGATCATTCACGCCTCACCAGTGAAGGATAGAATGAAACTGAGAGTGAGCACGAAGTTGTAGTGGTCACAAAAGGCATTCGGATGAGTTTATTAAAAATGGTAGTGAATGCGGCTCCGAAGTTGTGAGCTCGGTGTTGGATGGACAGAGGATGTGGATCTATGTCTACGGTAGTAATTAGCAGGTAAACTGCCGAGTCCTTAATAGGCTCCGATGTCAACTTGCCGCTCAGCTTATCCCTCCTTTGAACCATGTTCATTGTATCACATCTTTGCTCTTATTTCATTGAAATCATGCCCAAGGAATGCTCACACAAGTGGAGTAAATACATTGTTTCAAAAAGTATCCAACTCTGCAAGGGAAAAAGAGGAAAAAAAGGAAAAATCCAGAGAAATTAAAAAATTCAATTCAGTCGGAAATTTTCGGCGAGCAGAGAATTTTTTTCGGCGCATGTTATTCCGTTTCAAACAGATCCCCTGTTGCAATCCCGTAGCAAAAAGACCAAATATCAAATTTTCAATGATACAATATGAACAATTTTAAACTTTTGGTCAAACTCAATTTGATAAAACATGACTTTCTGGGTGAACTAGTTAATATTTTTCTTACCATGTGTCAGAAAATTGTATTCGGTATCCAATTTAAAGTATCTGAAAATCTAAAGGACTTTTCATAACTATCCCAAAAATATGTTTGTGACCGATTTGTTGAAAAATACCTTATCTTCAAAGATAAAACCTTCCAATACAGCCAAATTGGAGAGCCTTTTGGAACGAGCTACACTCAATTCTAGTTTCATTTACTCAGCAGACGCTAGATGTTCGTTTTTTGTGTGCATTTCAGAAATTTAACCTAGAGCTTCAGGTTTTTTCATGAAACTTCAGGATGTTATATCTTCCCTGAAATTTTGAGATTTCAGGGTGAAATGTATGCCAAAATATCAAACATTCCACACTCTAGTCATTCCAATAACTCTTAAATTTTTTTGGAAAATAAGGTCCATTCTCACAGACTCATGCATTTTCATCGAGGAAAATTTGACAAGATTTGAATGGTTTTCCTTCGTGCGGTAAAATAAGGCGCAGATACACCTTGACGAAGACGACGCAACATCGCAACGGCCCTCATTAAGCCTGCGGTTACTTGCTATGATGTAGAATTGCACATCTCTCCACTTGCCGGCACCTTCCGTATTTTCTTTATGGGGCGGACGAGACCCGAGACCTCGCGGAAGGCAAGCGCGCCGCGCCGCACAATGGATCGAGTTAATCAGGAAGGTCGGACATGAAATATTTTACTAAAACTGCAAATTTCTATGTTTATTCCGTCACAATGTAAACTATAAGGGGTGCTTCGTAACGAAAATTTCGCGAGGAAACCAATGGAACCAAGTTTCATATAAATGAAGTTATAAGCATTTAAAGTTTCGGAATTTTGTCCGAATTCTCCTATTGACTCGACCCTTTGTGCGCCGTGGTGGATCCACTCACGGCGGCTGCGGCGGCGGCGAGGCTTCTGCTTCCGATGATTAAATCGGAGCCGGAGAGGCCAGTAGTTCACATTCCTCCCGCGTCTGATCATCGAGATCCAGGTGGAGGCGCCCTGCAAATTGTGCAACATAATTGGACGTATTTCTGTCAAACGGAACTATGTGCATTAACTCATGAGCCCTGGGGCCCATAAGAATACATGCATACCAGGGCTCACGTCATAATGCACATAGTTCCGTTTGGCAGAAATACGTCCAATTGACAGAGGCTCATACTCCCGTTCACAACAACGTCATAACTCTAATCCAGATTTTAAAATTGTTTTTCAGGCAAAATACACCGTTGTAGGAAAACTTGGTCGCCTCCAAGCGCCATGTTCGTGTTTTCCTCGCTCTCTAACTTTACTTGGGTTAGTTTTCATTCGAGTATCTATTGTAGGGAGAGTATTGTTAGTTGAATTATTTTTTTCCGAAAAAATGCACTGTTACAAGAAAACTTGGTCACCCCCAAGCTTCATTTTTGTGCTTTCTCTCCTTCTAACTTTATTAAGGATTGTTTTAGAGCTTATTAGGGTACTCTTATGGGGAGAGTACGGACCTGTCGAAAAATGGAGCTATTAAGGGGCCAAAAAGAGTAGCCAACCGTCTAACACAGAAAATGTCACTGCGAATCTTCAGATTCCAATATCAAATCAAGATGGCCAGATGTTCATAATGGTCGTATTCCTGCTAAACGGAACGGAGCACCAAATTCAGTTTTGAGGATATTAGAATCCTGGATAGCGCGTTCTGTGAGTTGCTGCTGATGATTAGTAGCTTGGTTACAGTTTCATCTTTTAATGAGCGCGCTCGTCGAAGGTTGGCATAGAAGGCGAGGTGCAAGGTAGTGAGTCTATTTGGAAGTGACTTTGCTCTACATCAAGCCGCCGACTGATTCCGCCGCTGTCGACATTGCCAATTAATCGTCCAGATTTTTGTTGTGACATGTTTCAAACTGATTTGCTAAAAGTCGAATCCAAAAATTTGGTTACGAGGAGTGAGAAATGGGATATGGTTGATCAAACTAAACAACCCCACAAAACAATTCTTTTGAGTCTTTTTTCCAGAAACACGCCCATCAGTTTTTTTTTTTTTTTTTTTTTCTTTTTTTTTTTGTAGTAATTAAACATGGCGAAGAAAGTGTTATTTAGGTTGTCACAAAATTTAGTAGATATGCAGTGCACGTTCTGATGTCTGGTTACAGCTTTTAGCTTCTATCGTCATTTTACTAATTAGGAGGAAAAATATTTAGTAATTGAACCAGAGTAAATTATGGTCACTAGCCACACCAAGTAGATAAACGGCGGCCTAAAGCTACCTTTTAACCATTGATGGCGCAAGTCGTATGTTTCCTTTTTTTTCAAATTTTAACAGTGTTTTAATTTTCAAAAATAATATTAGGTGCGGATCTTATGCGGGATTTGAATCGGAAAAAAGGTAAACGAATAAGTCTTTCTCCTTCAATATACAGTGTTGATGACAATAATTGTTCGGTATCTTCAGCCAGTCTCACATCCGCAACCAACGAATGCTCACAATCTGAAGGTGACGCTTTTTGCCACGGTTGCGCAGCGCTTATTCTGATCGAACCAACTGGTCGGTATTTTTTGCGCGAGGTGAAAATGTAATATAAAATACTAGATAATCCTCTTTGATGGAGAGTAAAACGGTGGGCATTCGTTGGTGACCTAATTGCGTCTAATTAGCGCTAAAGTTGACCATGGACACAGGCAGAGGCGCGGACCAAGACCCGACAACGCTGCACCCGTTGCTGGAATCATCGTGGGCAGTGGCGGTTTGATCGATCGGTGATCAGCATCCAAGCAAGAGGAGACTCAATTATTCGATATTCATTGTTAATCGACGTCGCCTAGTAAACGTCGATCATAACCGCGGAGATATCCTAAAACAGTCGCTGGATCGCGAGTGAACAGGATCGATAGGAAATCCGGGGGCCGCAACTGACATCATAGCATAGCTTCAACAAGACATGGTGTGGGTGCCATTCAAGAGGTGCGATGAATGACTATAGTCTCTGATGGATGTTATATGATGTATTTTTATTTTTTCTCGCTCTATAAAAGAACGGGAAAAAAGTATACCTAAAATCCGAGGACATTCATTTACCGAACAACTTTGGGGACACTGAAATTTAATTACTCCTTCGTACACGATTGATTCATAAAATTCTGAGGAAAAAATACTCTTGAATTGTTAATCGTAACGTCTAGAAATTGGTTGCAAAAAGTTTCAGATTTGCTACGTGAAATGAGTGCCGGGCCGGCTGATTATTGAATTTGATAAACAAAGAAAACAAAGATGAAATTGAGCGATCATTGATTGAAACGGGTTGATGTCATAGACAAATGGAAAAAATTATGAACTGTCTGATGATCTAAGGGGAAGATCGATTCCATTGGCGATTGGAAGTCGCAGATCGTTCTAGCGCGCTGAGATAGCAGCTTGTTATATATATATGAACTAAGTGTTGTGTCTGTCGTAGGTTGCCGTTTAGTTAGTCAATTACTTACCTTATTTTTCAAATGCAACCACCATCAGGATTGCTCCATTTATCATAGTCTTCTTTGTCCATAGTTTTGTCTATATTCCAATAATCAGCCTGCAAGTAAGACAATGCATAATAGACGTAAGAAAATCCTCAGTATAGTGTCATCCTTTAGACAAGAGTGTACCTTCATTTCCACTTGAATTTCAGAGAGGATTCAGTTATAACGCAAATAACAGTGCAGGTGTCTAATAGTTGAATTGTTATCGAATGGTACAGTTCGCCCTTACATTAGAAGAGCAACATTATGTTAAATGATAGTAGAGACTTGTAAAGGAGAAAAACAGCACTCAAAATTATTACGTTGCTGCCACGAGGATAAGTAATATGAGTTTCGTATTTGGCAAGTATTCGAAGAGGATTTTGCGAGACATGTGTTGGCCTGTGTCAATGGAACTCACTCAATTAAAATAGCGATGTGCGTATAGACAACTCATCTCTCGAAATGAGGAGGATAAAAGTTCCAAAAACATTTTTTGAATTGCTGATGCATAACATCTAAGTATAGTTATAGCCAGAGGGAAAAACCGCTATTGTTTGCTTTTTAAATTTGGCTTGTGCCAAAAATGGTATCGTGTGTTCAGAAAAAGACTTGAGCTTACGAAAATCTTCAACTGTAGGAACGAGCTGCCGCTCACTCTTTATCGCGCTGTGATAATTACCCGTAAAGGGGTCTCGGATGACCATAAAATGCGGCTTTTTTGACCGTCTTTTTGCGTTAAAATTGAGTAATTCAGCGCACTTGGTTGGCCCTTTTGGAGAAGTGCTCTCAAAATGATCCAACACAACTGATTGTACCGTCATGTTATGCAACGAGTCACTCTTCAAAAAGTGATAAACGCGATTAGGTAATGATTTTGCCTTTGCGCAAAGGAGACGGGAGTGAAGCTAATCTTTAGCCGTGAATTTCGATGGTCAACGACCTGCTAAAGTGGCAAATTTACGAACGCTAACAACGTAATTAATGGCTCAACTCATGTTGAAAATTAATAATTGATCTCCTTCAAATTATCAACGCTAACAGTAGATGAAACTAAATGAGTGCTCGTTCGTCCGAGAAAAAGGAGGAAGAAAAAGGGAAGAAAGAAAGAGGGAAGGAACGGATGAAAGAGGAAGGAAGAATACTTAAATTTTGGTAACTATATTCATGACGAAGTTGATTCCAAATGCAAATCCAATTCTTCAAAATTGTGTAAATTTCTAGAGGGAGCCCCCGGACCCCCCGTGCGCCCCCCTTTCGAAGTGTCTGGATCCGCCTATGGTGCGGGTGATATCGTTGCTGATACTACAATTTAGGAATTAACGCTTGGACAGCACTTCCGTTCTAAGCAAGAACGCCATAAATCCATCAAGATTTTCCCTCATTTTTTGGAACTTAACACTCTATAAAATAAGAACTGTTTTACCCGTGCACCTCAAATTTTCAGGTTAAGCTCTTGATAGTGTTAGCAAAAGAATTCTGTACAAATATTGTACCAAGGTACACAAATTTTTCTGCTACGATACATTGTTTCCAAAAAAAAATGTGAAATGGCGGTTATGGTGTTTTTGCGTTGCACGGCAGAGAAGTCATCGTTGTCTTTGTGAGGCTTTGAGACATGAGAAACAAATGAAGCATTTGTTGTGGCCGTGAAGGACCACCACTGAAACACATGAAAACGACCTATTTTATTGAATTGTTACTATTGCAGTCTTCCAGGCATACTGCGATGCTATTTTGACTTTAGCTGCATTGGTGGTATATACCTACGAAGCCAGATAAAATGGGGTGGGATGACCTGAAATTTAAGAATTAACGCTTGGACAGAAGTCATCGTTGTCTTCGTGAAGCTGTGAGACATAAGAAACAAATTATGAATTTGTTGTGGTCACAAAGGACCACCACTGAAACACATGAAAACGACCTATTTTATTGAACTGTTTCTATGGCAGTCTTCCAGGCATACTGCGATGCTATTTTGACTTTAGCTGTATCGGTGGTATATACCTACGGAGCCGAATGAAATGGGCTGAGATGACCTAAAATTTAAGGATCAACGCTTGGACAGAAGTCATCGTTGTCTTTCTGAAGCTGTGAGACATAAGAATCAAATTAAGAATTTGTTGTGGCCGCAAAGGACCACCACTGAAACATATGAAAGTCGTTTTCATGTGTTTCAGTGGTGGTCCAAAATAGGTCGTCTATTTTATTGAACTGTTACTATGGCAGTCTTCCAGGCATACTGCGATGCTATTTTGACTTCAGCTGTATTGGTGGTACATACCTACGGAGCCGGATGGAATGGGGTGAGATGACCTCTGGGAATAACCGTGAGCGGAGAGTATAATCGGACAACGGAGCGGGATCACGCGTGAAGGAGGTGAATCCTCGGGCTTGAGCTCCGGGTCCGGGGACGTTCGGGACTCGACCGGGGCAGAGCCAGGAATCAGGATTTGAACCGAGATCGCCCGGAGATAACGGACGTGGTGGGCCGTGTAACAACAGTCGAGTGCGGCTCTGCCCGCGAGTCGAGACGTGTGTGGTAATCTGGTAATGCAGAGCTGGTATTTGGTGCAGTATCTGAATTGTGCAGTTGGAAATGGATCGCCGCCAAGCTGCCAAATTAGATGAGCCACATTTTTCCGCCGGCCACTCGTGATCCGGCTGTTTTTGTTCGTATAAATCTCACCTAGGGACACCTAGAGTCCCTTTATACTGAGAGTCAAGACAATGCGAATCCATTTCTGATTGGTTAACCGGATTTTAGGCCTTCACAGTGTCACAAACGGGAATAAAGATTACATTTTTACCAATTGCAAATATTATAATCTGGAATGGACCGAGGAATTTCGGGTTCGACAAAGAACAAACGGAATGAAAGAAGGAACGGAGAAAGGAATTTAAGAATGAGCCGATCAAAGATTACGAAAAACGTTCAATTTCTGTAATCTTTATTCCCGTTTGTGACTCCATGAGGGGTGTTATCTTGACTCTCAGTATAAAGGGACTCTAGGGACACCTAGAGTACATGTTTACTTGCCTCTGCTTTTCATCTATAGAACTACGCAGATCCTCTGTACACATCATCTTTCACAATTGAACTACACACTGGAAAAAAAAAAAAAAAAAAACTCATTGGATCTCGAGTCCAGACTCTTAAAAACATCGACAAGAAAAGATACTCTTGATTCAATCAGATTTAAGCTTAAATCAAGAACCAAGCCTCTTAATTTGAGCGGATTTCCTTTTAATTTAAGCTTCAATCTGATTGAATCAAGAGTCCTTATTCTTGTCAATGTTTTCAAGAGTCTGGACTCTATGTCCAATGTGCTTTTTTTTTCCAGTGCATTTTGCAATGAAGGGGCTTGGAGGACAAGACGCATAAGAGCAGTTTTTGCTGTTTCGAGAATTACGTGTTTGAAGCTCTAAATTACATGAATCCTTATTGCAGAAAAGAAGTTCAAACTGACTTTTTTGATGTTTGAACATTGGAATTACGGAGCGAAATTTTCATCGAATTCACATTAAGAATAGTTTTACCTCAAATTGTTAAAATCTCAAATTTTTCAAAAACTGCACTTGTGCACCATGTTTTATTGGCCCTTCAAATTTGAAAGTTAATACGGCTGTAAGCTATAAAATAACCAACCGTCTCCGTTTCAGCTAAATAATGATCGCGTTAAGAACTTCTTCAAATTTTAACAAAATTTAATAATCCGGTGATGCCTCCAAAAAATTCCAAGTTTGACTATTCGCCTTCGGCAAATCTACACTAAGCATCGAAAGAGTAAATATTCCCTATTTCGGTGTGTGCGAAACTAAAGATGTATAATATTTGTTGCTCCTTATGAAGAAACAACTTAAAACGGGTCTAAGGCCGCAAAAAATAAACATAAAATAAAATAAAAAACCCGGAACGTTTCGCAGGGATCACACCCGCATTTTCAACTGGCAAAAAACAAGAAAATTATAAGAAATACATTATAAGCCTCACCGTTGTTATTGTGAGACTACTTTGTTGCTACTCCACCTCAAACTCGGCGGGACTCTGATTTTGAAGTTGGCAGCGATGGACGAAAGTGGTGCAGGAGTGGTCGTTCCGGCATGCTGCACCTTGCACTTTGCACCTCGCGCTCGGATGCGGCGAGGCGATCGCGGTGGCGGTGGCGCGAGGCGGGGAGGTCAGGGAGGTCGCTGTCACTGAAATCGGAGAGTGCATGGACAGGGGCACCGGGGGCTCGGAGTCGGGGGTGGGTTGCCCATCTTGGGAATCGTGATAAAGATCACACGTGAATCGGAGATAATTAAAAATTGGAGCCACGCGCGGGCACCGAGCTCGTTCCTCTCCGCTTGTCAGCCGAACGAATACTGACGTTACTTCATTAATCTTTATTCATAATAAAAGGATCCCGGTATCCGAGAGAGCTAACTTCCACAAACAAAGCTGGGCTTAACGGGAGGAATACAGAATCATGCCCTGTTGCCTGTTCCAAATTTTAAAGAAAATTCAACAGATTTAACCAAAAATAGCCTAATTACATCTGTACCGAGAAGCACCGAGGAACCGAGTACCGAGGAAGCAGACTCCTGCAAGTTCTTGGGAGACTTAAACTCCACGATAGCAAAACAGAGACGGATAATTTATTATCTATGATCTGTAATAGCTAATTTATAGTCCAAGGGAATTTTAAAAAAAGTTTTATGGCGTCATGTTGTTTGATTATAGATTTCAGAAAATACAACTTAAGAAAAAATTAGGCAGCATTAGATGAGAGGCTTGGAAAACAAGGCGCATGAGCAGTTTCTGCTAATTTGAGAAGTACAGGTTTGGCGGACGAAAAGTTCAAACTGACTTTTTCATGCTTAAAAATTGGAATTTGGGAGCAAATTTTTCACAGAATATGCATTATGACTAAAACTTGAAATCTTTAATGCCTCATTTTTTTTTCGAAAACTGCACCTATGTGCTTTGTCCTCCACGCCTCTCATCTAATGTTGCCTAATTTTTTCTTAAGTTGTATTTTCTTAAATCTATAATCAAACAACATGACGCCATAAAACTTTTTTTTTAAAAATTCCCTCGGACTATAAATTAGCTATTACAGATTATAGATTATAAATTATCCGTCTCTGTTTTTCTATCCTGGAGTTTAAGTCTCCAAAGAACTTGCAGGAGTCTGCTTCCTCGGTACTTGCTTGTGTAAGCACTGATACGTTTCGACCTTAAGATATACCTACCAGATTTCTTAAGTACTCGAATCTCCGTCTCTACCTCTCTATCCTTGCGTTTAAGTCTCCAGAGAAGTTGCATGCAGAATCGTTCTTATTAGATGTATTGAAAAAGGCTCAAAGAATGATCTTAAATGTCAAAATTTTTATGACATCGGATTTATATTGAAAGCAGATGTCTTCTTCAATATCTTACATGTAAGACTTTTTGTGATAACCTGGAAGTTGATTGGCGCTAAATAATGTGAATTTCTTTGAGAAGCTGTTATAGTTATTATTGAGCTAATGCTAATTCTTTTTAATTTTCAGGTATGTAAGAGTGAAAATTTCAAGTAAAGAACACCCATGGGTTTCATTTACAGCATGATTTCCGTAAGTCCTTGTTCTTTTTCGATAAACCATATCATAAGCGTGGGTCGTGGGGAGTGTTTGATAGGAGCTAAAAATCAACATCTGATACACTTCACAGATCTCACATTGCTCACTAAGAAAGTACGTAGTTTGTTTTCCTTATGGTGTACTCTTAGCCATACCCTCAATTTTTGACATGCAACGGAGGATTGGAAAATTGTAACCCCTCTATAGATAACACCATCATTATGAACATAATAACTTGGGATCCATCGCCTTAATCCGCAATACTCGATCATGTCCCGATTCCTGCTTTTCCTAACCTTTTTCCCTGTGTGGGTAAATTTATCTTCATTGGCATCTGGAATTTTGAAATATAATTTTATAATTTAGGAGGCGCGGGTGTGGGTGTAAAAGGTCCGCACCCGCGGCGCGGCGCACCGATTAATTGAACTTGCGAACGGAGCGACGCGACGCCGCGGCAGCTCGATAATGAAAACAGCGGTTTTTCGATGGAAACAGAAAATGAGGGAAAAGGGGAAATAATGATGAGCAAAATGATAGCTACTCATGTTATACGTGGAGAGAGGTAGCGAATCAGTGGGCGGCGACTAGTGAATAGCAGGTCTGTGTACTAACGTGACCTCTGACCTGGCAGCCGGAGTGCTAAGCGCTAAGCGCCTCCTAAGAAATAATTATCATAGTTCACTCGTTTGCTCTCCACGCTCCACGCTTCGAGCTGTGCATGCCTCCTTGGTTGCCAACCATCCCGGAAAATCTTAGAATTTTCCCACAGTAAACATTATAATATTGTATTCAAAAGTGAGACAGCTCCTGATCAGCGCTTCAAAGTCTTGCAGTGCGCCATATTTTTCGTGCTACTACCAACAACGATTTGGAATATAAAAATATGGATTCAACAGGGAGGTAAAAGGAATTCAAAAAGTTTACTGAGAACCATATAAAATAAAAAAATATTCACTTAACCCGTTTTTTTTTTTTTTTTTTTTTTTTTTTTTTTTTTTTAAAATCAAATCATACCCCTGGACCTATCTTCGATTGTTTATCCGCAAACGAAATAAAACCCCATTTACAACTCTTTGTTCAAATATTTTATCGATTTTTAAAGATATATCTCGAGATCTGTAATGCAGAAGCGTGTGAAAAACAACGAAACAACACCATAAAAAAATGAAAAACCAAGGCTAAAAAACATAAAGAATTCCTGGGACGTTTCGGAGAGGTTTCAACCCCCTCCTCTACCTGGGAACGATGTATATAGAATACATTGAGTTGTAATAAAAACTCGAGAGCTGAAGGGACGTCTTGACCGAATGAATTTGTATCCGGTAATAACTGTATTATTTATTTATTTATTTGTCATTTTTTCAATATTACAATTTGACTCTTTAATACATGATTGTACATACATTATTGCTCCTTTGTTCATGTGAAACTACTGCTTCTCATTTTCCTCTTACTACACTGGAAAAAAAGTCGCTTGGATCTAGAGTCCAGATTCTTAATGACATTGACAAGAAAAAAGACTCTTGATTCGATCCTATTTTTCCTTGACTCGAAGAGCTAAGCCTCTTGAATTAGGTGGATTTCCTTTTGATTCAAGCAAAACGTCCGATTGAACCAAGAGTTTTTTTTTCCTGCTAATGTTTTTAAGAGTCTGGACTCTAGATCAAGCGACTTTTTTTTTTCAGTGTGCTTCTTTCTTTTTCCCTCTCAGCGTGAAAATAATAATTTTGTGTCCGATCTGACACGAGAGGTGTTCCGAACGGTTCCTTCTTCGTTCTTCTCCACCTGGATCGGGACTCCCTCATCTCGAAGCGGGCGCGGGCGATCCGCGGAGTGCGTTTCAGGCGAGCGTCTTCGCGGCTAGCTCTTTTTATTTGTTTATAGCACCCAGCCTCGTTTCGATCATCTTAATTATCTGACCAGTTGTGAGCATGGGATGGACGCCGGCGAGCCAAATTATAGTCTAATATCCGATCCGCAGAGCCGCCGGCCAGTCCACGCCGACGCGCCGCGACGCGCCCTCGACGCCCGTCTCCTCATTCCCGACGCCAGCGGTCGCTTCCAATTAAATTACACTTACGGCTGATAACGGTCGTGCTCGAACCGCGCTGCGTTCAGGGAACCTCTCGTCGAGGACCCATTACCCTCTCGCTGAAAGATGTTTCAGTTTTGATAGAGAAATTATCCCTTGATCCGGTTCCGCGGCTGCGGATTTAATTTCGGTTCACTTCCGAAATTGACTCGGGTTGGGTGATGGTCTTCAATTCGTCGCTTGGCTGACATAAGGGCGTAACTACACATTGAGATGAGCCTGGAGAAGCATCGAATTGTATGGAGCCCAGGGTTCATCGCAGATTGTAGTTACGCCCTTATGTCAGGTAGGCGACGAATTTTACTACAGGTCAATTTTACAGGTCTTTGACTGCGATTGGAAGTTTCAACACATTACAGTCGGATGCAATGCTTGCCGTTTTGTGTCCTTGCCGTCTGAATGACTTTACAACTCGCGAGAATCCTAAGCACAAAAGTCTTGGCCTATTATTTTTGTTGATTTATTTTCTCTCTTGAAAGCTGACAATTTTTTACATCGCCTGTAGTCGCGCCACTAGAGTAATATGTTGAATTATAAGCCAAGAACCTTAAAAACCACTGCAGTTTTAAAAGTTTGAAGAAATCGTTATAGCCGATATGCGTGTATAAAATTTTTCGAAAAACAACGAAACTTTTCTCTATTTTCATAAGTAATTCAAAATAAAGGCCCCTTAGAACCTAGATTCAGAAAGAAAAAAAAAAAAAAACGGAATAATCTTGATTTTGAAATCGGCTTTTTCTCTCATAAAAATTGTGTAAGAGGATGAAGACTACTTTTCAACAGATGATGTTTAAAACGTCATGAGAAGACATTGGGGATAACCGTATTTACACACTCGTCATGGAACTCAACGGACGGTGCTGATATGCCCCCATCGATGGCAATTACGGTGACCTTGGGTTCCTTTTGACGAGTATTTTTCTCACTTGACCCCTATGTGCAACTATCTCTTCCTAAAATCCAGACATGATTTCAGACATGGAGATACAATTTTTGGTACGCCCGTAGAACTGCACTCAAAGTTTACACCTGTGAAAAGAAATTGAGAAAAAACCGCTAATCTCGCGATTTTTGGAATCAGAGTAGGATAACATACCACTGGAATCGAAGGAGGGCGAGATGGGTGGATTGCCATTATTTGGAACCAAAAGTTACGTGGTCGTCGATCAAACAATAATGACGTCACGACTAAATGAAACTATGGACGGGAAGTGCCTTAAAAACGGTCGGGAAGCAATGGAAGCATGACTCAACGCGGACGGAACTGGCGCTGCCGACGCGGACGCGACGTCATCGTCATTGTCACAGCGATCCGAGCGCGGCGCGGCGCCAGACTCAGCAGAACCACCGACGGATGATCAATCGGTGATCGGCGATCGGTGAAGCTCGTCAGTTCCAATCGGCCGTTGCGGCTAATTGAATTAGCGCATGCGATGCCCGTTACGTGGCGGCGTCCGTCGCGCCAGACCGAGCAGAAAAGAAGAGAGAAAAAAAAATGAAAAATGTATGAATAAAGCAATGATGAGTTTGAGTTGCTTTCTCCTCGAATTGCGGGGATCGGGGATTGGGGCTCGGAGACGCGGCGGAAACGACGCATGTCACGTTGGATGATGAGCCCTGGGATGTGCTCGTCCTTGCGGGGCGCGGGGCTCATCGGGGGACGAGGCCGAGGGGTGGTCAAAACAAACGTGATGGAAAGTGTAAGTGTCCGCTCGCTCGCTCGCTCGCGCGCACGTCAACGGCCAGTCCACGTTCCACGTTCGGGGCCGGTCCAGTCCGCGCCGCGTCGCAACTCGCGTGCGTGTATCCGCTCGCGTAATTGTAACGATAGTCGTGCGGTGAGGAGTCCGCTGTCAGTCCCAAGTTGCCTTAATTATTTTCCCTCTGATTTGAATACTCACTCACCAAACGCACTCCTAGACGCACTGGTGCCATCTTGCAAGGCTCAATTTCACGGAGAAGAAAACTTCGTGTATGGGACCCGAAGTCGAGGTCATAAGGATCTCTGAAGTTTTCGGATCACTCATCCGGGAACTAGAGGTCGAGCTGCTGAAGTTCGGGTCCGACAATGAGGCACTTCGGTTTGTACCGGAGTACTTCAACTGTGTGACCCGAACCCTTCGGTATATATCGAAGTACCTCAGATGTCTGACCCGAACTTCGGCAGCTGGACCTCAAGTTTTTAGATACGTGAAAACTTCAGAGATCCATATGACCTCACGCACGAAGTTTTTTTCTCCGTGGCAAACCACCCAAAACCGCCAAAGGTTTCGAAAGCCCGCGCAGGGTATGGAAAGTTGCTTGAAAGGAGCTCAAAAAGCATGAACATGGGTTTTTTCTTAAAGTTCATCCCCGCCAAGAGTAAAGACGTGTGGCATCCGTATCTGATTGGCTCCTATCGTTTGAACTTCCATGATATCGCGAAGACCACGTTTTCAACGGATGCAAATAAGGTAGTAAACCAAAGTTGATAAGATATAAAAGGGTACATGAGGAAGGAAACAGGATGAGAGAGAAAGAGAACGGAAGAAAGAAATTCAGATGTGAGTTGATCAAAGATTACAGAAAACCTATCAAAACTGTAAAATCTTCCTCATATCAGTTGGATTTGGGGAAAAGAAGTGTCTGCTCTCCAGCGTATTGAAAACGCCTTCAATTCCGTGCGTATGTGACACGGACATCCCTGGAGCCCGAATAGTTGCATCCAGCTGAACTTTGTACGAATCATCATGTAGTAGGTTTCTCTCTTCAGTTTTTCTGGAAGTTATTTCATTTCTAATCCCTTAAGTTAGGTAGTTTTTAAACATTACTATTCTACAGTTCATAATGTACCTCGATAAGCCGCTACTCTCTTTTCAAATGAAAAAAATTCGCGCGGGAAATAGGTGCAAAATTAGTCTTGAATGAAGAACCGCGTGATTTACATCTGTCTTGAGGATTTGTTTTACCTATTCAAAGGATTATTCCCACTCTCGATTTAGATCAAGCTCGAAAAGACGAGTCCTTTACCTTTGATCCTTTGTTCTACCACGAGCTTGCAACGTTGGGAGGAGCCGACCGGCCGCTCGCCGACTGCCACGCTGCCTCGTTTTGACGTGCTGACCAGCTCCTTGCTCGGTGATCCGAGAATGCCACCACTTGCCCGACTTTAAACCGCAAAAATTCTAATGATGCCTCTTCCCGAAGAAAGTGATGCATCGCGAGTGAACTGAAAATGAAAACTAAACTACGACTTCGGCCCTGAGTGACAGGCGATACTCATCCAATTATACTTTTACCCCTCATTAAGCACCTTCTCCTATACCTTTCTTTCGCGTTTTATAAATGCTTGGAATTACGTAAAAATGAACCGATATTTTGACTCAGCTCAGAAATGGCTTCTTAACCGTTGATTCTCCCATGCAGATAAGTGCTTCCATGCTTAGGACAAAAATTGGTTTATTTTAATACCATAACGTGTATACGGTCATTGGAAAGTACGTTGATGAACAGCTGAGGACATTTAGAGATGTTTTGGCTTGAACGCATCACACAATACCGCATTTGCGGATTTAAGTCATTCCAAGCATGACAATGGGATGTAAAGAAGCCGTGTGAAAATATGAACCAAATCAAGATGAAATACATATACATAAAATTAGTGTGTTACATGGTTTCTCCTAATTTAATGTATTTTTTCGTAGTATTTTTAGCATCGTCGGGGCATTGTTTTTTTCATGATGTAGATGTTTTAAACTAGGTGTGCAAAACTGCAATACCTTAGAAGATTCGACAGTCTTATACGCAGTCATTCACTATCCTTTTAAACGCACCAGACTACGTGAAAGAATTACCACTAAACTACCATACATAATTTTTAGGAACAATCGAAGTGAGACGAGTTGTGAGACTGGAGCTCACTCTAACTCCCACCAAGTGAATGTGCAGAATCGTGAAGCGTGAAGTTCCACCATTTTGTGAGCCAAGCAGAGTAACAAAACTCCTCCTACATGCTGAAATAGTTGCATGCTCCACGATTTAACTTGACCTGTGGACCCAAAGAAGTTTAAGTCGATTTTTTAAACATCCAGCTGAATCAAGAAGGTCATTTTTACATGTCACTTCAAATTCCGACATGAGGGATGGGAGATACAAAGAATTTCGCAAGCTTGGAGGAAATTGTTAGTCCTCTTTGAAATAGGATCACTTTCTTGTTTTACGAAAGTCCGTCCATTGGCGTTGCAACATTTTAAAGGAGTCATTCCAATAAGTTCCTAAATGTGGTAAGAATGTATTTAAAACAAAAGAAGTATTGGTCAATCAGCGATCGTCGTGTTATTGTGCCTATTGAGAATATGAACAAGGCATGCCGACTATGAGACTCCCTAGGGACAGAGATTGCCGTTCGGACGCACGATCCCATTGTTGGTGCATCACAGCCCGGTTCAACCGAACGAGACTTATTTATCAACTCTCGTTGCACTCACTAGTAATACTATTAGATGTTCCCTTCACATAACTTACATTAAGTTAAGCATTGCGAAGGAATATTGCTCATTCTGCATCACCCGATTCCACCGTTGCCACGTATGTACTCTGCAAAGAATCTTGCGGAACTCCCATCCGTTAATCTTTCGAGAAATTTTCAACCGTTAATCCCCGGACTTTATCTTAAATTTTTCGATAAGCAGTAAATTAATTTTGATATTAACTATGATCCTGACTTATGCTATTTAATGGCTTTGTTACATCATAAAATTTTTTAAATTTTAAGAGTATCAATCACTATTGCCAATAAAAAGAGCTTAATAAGCCCTATATTACTTTTTTGTTTTTGTGAGTACTCGGAAGTGCCGCTAAAAAAAAGGTCAAATTTGACAACGCTCGAGAAGGCGTAAGTTTTCGGTGCGTAAAAAAATTTGCATATTTTGTGGGTGCCGGTTCAAAAATTGTACCTTGTTAAATTTTGAGCCAACCCTGCATCATGAATACCCATGCAATTGAAAATGACCGCTCTCATGCGTAGCAGTGTTTCAATGAAAAACAAAAAACATGACATATGAAATTTAGCAGACATCATCTCTTTATTCTTCTCCCTGCTTTTCAAATCAAGTTTAGTAAATAGAAGAATGTTTGTGGTTTTTTTTTATCTAAGGAACTTTGTCGCATGATGGCGGCAATTTTCAGCACCGCGTGGAATTTTAGAGCCGGGGTGACTTTTTAAAATTACGTCCATTCCTTTTAAAGCAGGAGGCTTAAAAATGTTTTTGCGCAGTAACGCCAAGAAAGAATTTCAGACTTTCCCATTACGCCAATCGTGATGTTTATGAACGACAACTCCTTTTTCCGCTCTAAAATGTTTGCAACGAACCCATTTTCGAGTGTGCCCCAAGTGGCAGCGCAGGCTACACCGTCCCCGTTCAGTTTTGTTTGAGAATATTTTAAACAAAACTCGCGTAATCGGGATTGCAGGGTGCGTGGGCCGGCCGAGCTGCGAAGTGAGCAAAAATTATTGCGGAAAAGTTTATGCGACGGATCTGTCCCAGGGCTCCTTATTTATGGGCATGCAGAGCGCAGCATGTTATATTTAGAAGTGAAAGCTCTCTACATTTTTGCTACCGTCGCTGCCCTCCCCCGCCCACTCCATCGCCCTCATCCCGGCTGATCCCGCCGTACCTCCTAGCTCAACACCTTTTACCGGTGGCGTGGCATGAATTGCGATGTATCGATTGTTATGCCATTTAAACCTATGGTAAAGAATCGATTATTACGGTGTTCGCTGCGAACAACCCTGTTTATCGATCCTTTTCCATGGGTTTAAATGGCAGATTAATCGATATATCGCAATTCACGCCACGCGACTGCCTTTTACCCGGTCGCGACTCCTTGCCCACTCGCCTGGTCTCTCTATTTATGTACTTATATATAAATGAACCCCTTATGTATATGTATAAACATATACAAGTTTATACATATCGACATGGATGCCTGATTCGCTCACGCTGTTGGCCTGTAGCTGCCGATTCCCGAAATTATGAGCTGCTGTTTCGCTCGGGGTCGAGTTTGTGAATCAGTGTTCGAGCACACTAGCCTGAGTTGTATGTAGGTGTGAGGGTTTGCTGAGGAGGATTTTTGCCATCGCAAACACGCTCAGTGGTATCTTATTTGGACGTATTTCTATCGAACGGAACTATTTGCGTTATGACATGAGCCCTGTTATGCATGTAATCTTATTGGTCTCAGAGCTCATGTCGACGGTGAAACTACCAAACCACGTATCTCGGTTTGCGACGTCGCAGACTTCCTGTCATACTTTATTTTTTAAATGAAAAACTACTCAACATCCAGTCTTGAAAATTTCTGTGATTTTTCCTCTTTGTGCGGAGAAAATTCCGTGAAAATTTCAAGGAATGATATTGATTTGGTCTACTTCAAAAAAATAAAATGTGAGCGTAGATTTTTAAACACCGCAAACGAGATACGTGGTTTGGTAGTTTCACCGTCGATGTCTTAATGCACTTAGTTCCGTTTGATAGAAATACGTTCATTTGTTCTGCAAAGGAGGAAAGCCGAACGATGACCTTTTAAAGGCTTTATGTTATACGAAGGATTACTTATAGAGCATATGACTCAAAACATTGGACAGTTTTTAGTCTGGTACGCATGAATCGTGCGAAATTGTTTCACATGTATGAGGGGAAAAACATGAAAAAAAAGTATCACAATCCCAACTAAACTCCTGGCTGATTTTGGCGCCAGATATGAGAGTAGTTGCACAAGTCAGAGGTATGATTGAGTCTGCTGGAAGTGTGGTTAGATCAACCGTACCTCTGGCTAATATTTGGCGCCAAAATCAGCCAGGAGTATGGTTGAGATTGTGATACTTTTTTCAGTGAAAATAAATCAAGCTTTTTAAGGATAGCGCGAAGTGCTAAAAGTAGTTTTGAATGGAGGCTGTGCTGTGAATTCTTCATTTGACGTCGACGAGGTTGTTCTCAAAAGTCTATTTCAAGCTGTAATTGAACTTTATTTTGAGAAGTTCTTGATTCGCTTTTAACAGGCATACAACTTTGGAATGGATAATAAGCTAAATGGCTTAAAAGCAAAAAAACGGACACTATAACTTTCGACTGATCTCGCTCGCGGTGAGAAAAGAATATTAGATTTTACAATACTCACTTATCGAATTCTAAATCTAAATCTCACCTTTTTTTAGAACCGCTTTCGGTTCCGGTTGCAGCACTGCATTGTCAAAGTCACTGTTACCACAATAGTAACATTGTAACTGAAAGTAAAGTAGGTGGAACCTGGAATCTCCGATGAGCATTGAAAGAGAAACGATCCTTCTTTCTCCATGTTAATTGACTGCAAGCATAGCTGTGCTTAATTAAAAACGCTTATTCGTCTCGACCTTCCTCCCGAATCAGCGTCAAGATCGCAGAGCGTTCAGAAGCAACCTGTCTGCGAGATGCAACATTCTGAGTTAATCCGCATTACTCCGAGCAACGTGTAACAGAGTTCCGGCGCCTCGGATGACGCGTTGTCGCTTTATTTTCCTCGACGTGAATTGCGACGCCTCATAACGTTACTTTTTCGATACTGCAATTCTGCCGTGCCAACCAAAAACGTCGACAGAGCATTCGAATGTTGCCAAATTGCCTCTCGGAAACTATTGATTTCTGAAACCAGTTATGCATATTTTACCTAGAAATTTTCAGAAACTCTAGATCAAATCACGAACTAAAGTCTTCAAAAAATTGGAAGACAAAAGTGTACAAATATTCCAGAAAATTCTAAATGTCTCAAAGGAGATTTGGCAACGCTTAAAGGCTCATACTGCGTTCTTCCTTAGCACGGCAAAATCGGTGTGCTTATTGCATAAGAATGTGGTACGAGGAACCGAGACAAGATAATTTACGATTTTTTGCAAGCAGACTGCATCGCCCGAATTTTGAACGACTAAAACTGCAAGATGAGGTATTTATGCTGAAAGGAACTATGTTGCAAGTAACCCTTACACACATAGTTCTTTTTAGCATAAATACGCCAAGAGAGAAAGGCATCACCATGAACGATTTGTGTTCAAAAGACCCTAATATGGAGAATACCTCCGTGTGTTTAGAAAAACATGTTTAAGATTTTTCATCTTCTCTACCTATCTCTCTCCCTCCCCATGGAAAAAAATCATATGTACGAGCTAATTTTTTTCTTCTCCTTTTTTGCTCTTGATGAAATGCTTGAGCCATTACTAAAAGTGTATCAATGTATCATTGTATATTTAAATAAAGAATGTCTCTGCTTGCTTATTTTTCGGCGTCGCAAAACTATCACCTTCCTAATCTACGTTTCAGGTGGAAAGAATAAGTGGGGGGGAAAAAGGAAAAGGGTAAAAAAAAACCCGCGAATTCAATATTGATTATACTGCTCATCGACACGGGCTGCAGGAACTTCAGGCGAGCAGGAGTGCAGAGTGCTAAATGGCTAAACCAAAGCACGGCCGGTTCAGCAAAGTCCACAATTTCACACAGACAGTGATACATGGTTTTTTGTCCTCCTAAGTCGATTTGCCGGATTCTACTCAGTTCAACTGAATCCCATGTTTCTCTGTAATAGGCGGGAAGAAGATATTTTTAATTTCAAGGTCCGCCGAAGTGCATTTGAAATTAGCATAAACGCTCTTGACTTTATAGCTTACTTTAATAAAAGAATGCGTTAAGGATGTCTAGCTGTATAATTTTGCATCACTAATAAAGGAAAGAGGGATGCGGAAAAAAAATGAAATCTCGATATTTTTCAACTTTCACGTTTGTTTCGAAATAGTATTGAATTGTTTGGTATATCAGACAACTCTAGGCACCAAGTGTTAGAAGCCGCGTAAAGAAGATGGAGGGTAGCGACTTGCGACGATCCGTCGACTGTCGAGTGAGTAGAGGTGATGTCGCAGGATGGAAGGCGTTGCCTTGCACTTCAAGTCTCCTCAAGACGGTAATTTGCATAGCAGAGCACGCATGTTGCCAAACTATCTCACTTATTTCTGCAACCTGAAGGCAACTGACTATATAATTTTCAATGAAAAGGCCCATGGTGATTTCCGAACGGATAAATAAAAGCAACTCATCGTCCAAGCCTTAATAGAATAGCATATTTTTTCCACGAACCATCCAAATGATATGGACCTTTTTCTAGCATCTCATATGTTTTCCAAAATTTTAAGCGAAATTAATAGGTAAAGTATATTACTTGATTTATCAGTTTAATTAACACTTTCATTAATACGGCAACATTGTGTAAGTGAAAAACCAGTCATTTGAAGGCTTTTGCAACTAGCAAGTGCCGAGTTGCATCGATGCCAAAACCAACCAAAATTCGCCGCAGCGAAATACATTGAAGTATCTGCAAAGTAATCAGTAAAGGATCCCCAGATCAGATTTTTTTCCCCATTTTATGAATTTATTAAAGTCTCAAGGTGCCCTTTAAGAAACTCACATTGATCCTCAGATCATTGAGAGTGCTCCCAAGACAGGAGCAAATGCCTTTTTCAATGCCCCTAGAAATTTCAGCAGGGCATTTGAACGTTGAGCTTAGAAAAATATTCATGAGCAGTTGTTCTACGTTTGAACCTATTTAAAGGATGAACTTTGACTCATATTGGCTAATAAAGCTGCCTTTCAACTAGAGATACAGGTCAGCATAGATAATTGAAAACTTCATCAAATCACTAAAAGAGCTATCTACTCAAAATTAAAAGCCGTCTAAGTAAGTATATATAATAGGGAAGGAATTTTGGTCCTTGTAAGTTCGGTGTTCGGACATGCATTTTTCATGTTATCAAACCTTATTCACACCAACAGCAATCGGTCTCGCATGATAATATTTTTTTCAAACAATTGGCAATTTTTTTTTTGAAAACGCTCCTTCATATTTTCAAAGAAAAATCCCTGTAATCACACCAACAGCAATCATTATCAGATCATCTTCTTCTAGCTCAGTAACGAGCTAGTTTCTTTAAAATTGTTCCTACGTTTTTTTAACGTACATTTTTGTATAGTTGCTGTGATCACTTTTTGAGAATACCACACGTCTTTTCTAGATTTTGCTTAAGAGGTGACTTAATTCACACAACGCAACGGTTGCACTTCCTCTCAAAATTAACTCTTTTAATTCTAGAATTTGCAAATTCTAGTTAAGTAGAAGTTTGGAGGATTTTTAAAAATTTTAAACAGTGACAATTTTAATTCATGAATCTCGATGATACAACATTGCTTTCCTCTTTGATTGATAAAAAAGAAAGAAAAAAGAAAAAAAAGAGGAAAAAAAAAAACTCGGCGCAACACCCGGCCGTGCCAAGATACCGATGTCGTTCGCTTGACAGAATCCAATTCTTAATGCCAATCAGAGTCTTGAAATTAGCACTCAAACCTGGTCGATAGGTTCTTTGATGAGCTTTCTTACTGGTTACCAGTCTTGAATGCTCATCCTCTGCGAACCAATGAAACGCGTTTGGATGAAGCGCATTATATTAAAATCGCACTACTTGCTACCTGTTGGCCGTGAGAGTCTTAGAGTGACAGAGACGTGTGTGTATCTAAAGGGGACGCGGGGGGTGATCCCCCCCCCCCCCCTCGGAAATTTGTGATCATCGTGTTCAATACCAGTAGATCCCTATGAGGCGTAAAATGAGCCTTCTCCCCCCTACACAATTTTTCTGCCTACACCTCGGGACTGCAAGTTCCGCTAATTGTATTATATTTTACGCGTGCTTGCTTTTCTCATGCTACCGACTTCATTCGCAGATACAAGTGATTTACGTGCGCGGTAGGCGGTGGGATTTGTGGAGAGAGTCCTAAGTAGCAAATGGATTCTATCTCTCTCTGAGCGGTGAAGCAGGTAACATCAGCAAAATCTTGGCAACAATCCCTCCCATCTGGAGTTGCCACCATTTCTTTTAGTTCCTAAAACTCCCTCAATGGTATTCACACCCTCTCAATGGTATCCTATTTTTAGCGGTAGAATTGGAAAAAAAATTGGGGTGGCAAGCGTGAATTTTTTTCTTTCTTCTTTCTGCTTCTTAGGTTTTTTTTTTTTTTTTTTTTTTTTTTTTTTTTTTTTTTTTTTTTATCCAAAGCGCACTTGATGATTTTGTGCTCAAAATTTTGAAAATATGACCAGCCTCTTAATGATTTCATTAATTTTGCCGCGCCTTGATCGTTTGTATAGCGGGCCCTTAGGAGCTTTCCTCGCTATTCTTGCGCTTTGCATAGTTTAAGAAAGGACAACATTTTTTGCTTTGATCTCTTGATTTCTGCCGTTTAAGCCATTGTCATTTTTCGACCATTGCCCATTTACTTTTTGTCATTTTCAGTCGGTCCATCTGAAACTTTAAAGGGGGGGGCTTGGATAGGAAAATGCCCCCCCCCCCGCAAATGACGCAATTTTGGGGGGGGGGGGATCAAGAGAACTGAATCATCTCATAACTGATAATTTTTCTCAGAAAAAAGTCATTTTTTGAATTTTCACGGATGTTCCACCCGGAGACCCTTCTCCCACCATCACGAGGAATTTTCATCCGTGGACCCAGCCTTCCTTTCATGAAGAATTTTCAATCGTATCTCTGGCCGCCGGTGATATCTATTTCGTTGCACGGCGAAAGTCAACATAAATATCTCGGCTGAAGTCGTATTAACGACGCGACGGTTGCGAAGAGGGTGGCAAGTGGAGTGTGGTCTTGTTTGATAAACGCCCCGTACGCAGAAAGCGCGTTGTGACCGGTTAATTAATGAGGGGCGTCATAAATAATAATCACCGCGGAGATACGTTACGCGAGTGCGACGAATGGAGCATGGGGGCGCACTGGCGGAGATCGGGGAACACATTTGTAATAATTCTCATGCTGTGCTCATCCGCAATCAAAACATAAACAAAGCTCTTTTAATCACTTGGCCATGCCCCTCCACCCGTTACCCCTCCCGGGAGGAGCCCCCTGTGGCACCTGTGGCTAATCGCTCGGCTGCGCGGTCCGCCTGCGCCCTGGACCCGACGCTGGGAGGCGCAGCCGCGCTCCTACCAGCCAACCAAGCAAGAGCGCTTCACACGTGAATAAGCTCATCAAGAAGCTCGAGTGACGAGCTGCCCTCCTCTGCAAAAACCCCGTATAGACCATCCAATGTTGCCAAATGTTCCCTTATAACATATCTAGAAAGAGGAGATTTAATTAAAATATGGGTAAATAAGGCTAAAAGATTATTAAACAACTAAAACACAGGACGTTTCGAGCTGTTACCAGCTCATTTTCAGCTGCAAAAAAACATAAAAACAAGCTGAATTTTCGCAGCTGAAAATGAGCTGGTAACAGCTCGAAATGTCCTGTGTTTTAGTGTTTTAATAATCTTTTAGCCTTATTTACCCATATTTTAATTAAATCTCCTCTTTACTCGTATATTCGGGCTATGTTTTTGTGTTGTTCATATCTAGAAATTAAGGAAAGGTATGATTAATTTTTCATGAAATATTCAGATACTTTAGATTGATTGGGGAACAAAATCATATGAAAAATTGAAAGAAGAATCTTCATAATACTCCCAGACAGTTTTTTTTTAAATCAAAGGTAATTTGCCAACATCTGAAGGGCCTTACGACGCTCTACCCTAGCACGGTCGCGAGGAGTGGGGCTTTGGAGGCGGGTGCTCCCTACTCCACTGTTGCGCTAAGGAAAAACAGCATATGATGAATGTTGCGAAACTCCCCCGATAAAATGAAAATGTCTAGGTTTTTTTCACCAAAATTCCCAGAAAATTTTATTCGCAGTTTTATTAGTGTGTCTGATACTTTCAAAGGAGAATATGTTCAACTTTCCTCCAAAATAAATATTTTACCCGAGGAAATGTGGCGGCATTTGAATGTTCATACGTCATTTTCTCTCAGCGCGGCAGTCCACGCCTTGGATCATGTCCAGAACGCATCAGGGGCCGCGAACGCATCAAATAAAGAATACCGCTAGGAACTGCCGCGCACGCCGCTTCGATTATCAATCATAAGACTATCGACCCGGTTTATCGATCTATCGGCCGACGATGTTTTACCGCAATTTTATTCCTCGGCAAACAACATCTTTCCGATGGGTCTCGGATCGTTTGATCCATTGGACGTATTTAAATCAAAAGGGACTTTTTCCATTGAGACCTGGGCCCTGAGACCCACAAGAGGACATGCACGTCAGGGTCCATGTCACGATTCAGATAGCTCCTTTTGATTTTAAAACGTTCCATTGGTCCCCTGTCGCTCGCCCAACTTTTCGCTGCTTTACGATCTCACTACGCGGCCACTCTCCTCCGCTTTCTTAGGATGAGCAATTTTCTTATCGCTCGTATTTTATTTAGCGGGATCACTTAATTGAAGCAGAACTTGAAAGGGCACTTACTCGCATCGCTAGGTATTACGGGGACCGCCTTAGAACTTCTGTACAGGCGCAAAGGGTACTTATCTCTTAGTTACCAGGCTTGTCACTTAACCGCCTTAATTTTGTATAAGGTATTCATTAAGTTGAACAATTTTCGACACCTTAACATCCTCAATAAATTCGCTAATTTCACATTTAAGACCATAGATAGGTTTTCTATTCAAAGCAATGCAAAATATAGAGACATTTTGAGAATATTCTGATCGAATGTCACCTGTTTTTTTTCTCTTTTATTTCGATTTTTCACTCGAATCATTTACTTGTTCACCCCTCAATTGATGCAAAGATTAACTAAATCAGCTTTTTCAAAAGTAATTCACGTTACTTCTTACTTTCTTGCTTCACGATGACAGCCTAATGGGATCTAAATAAGGCTGCCCTGCTCAAAAAAATTTCCACTGAAAAAAAATGTATGCTGTTTTAGCACCTAGGATGTCAAAAATGTGTCTGGTGATCCTACGATGCTGCCTTGATTGCCCATGCAGTTGAATTTGCATTCACAGGATGTAAAATTAACTGTGGGGGCAGTAAAGGCAGCATCTTGGGATCACCAGACACATTTTTGACATCCCGGGTGCTAAAACAACATATTATTTTTTTCAGTGTCCCTCCCACTTCGATTGCATTTTTAGACTTTCGAGGCAATAGAGCACACGAACTTTATTTTACAATAATTAAGAAATCACTATTTCTAGCTCAAATATGGAAACATTAATGTGCATAGAGAAACTATGTTGGCACTAAATTTGTTTTTCGTTGAGTCAGAAATAATGGTTATTTGGATCAACATGGGTCCAGTCTTGCATGTATCCATACGGGGTCCAAATTACAATGGCGATAGTTCCTTTTGATTTTAGTACGTCCAAATGTACCTCAAACACACGCATGCCACTTCGAACGTTGATTATCTCAGATAATAAAAAGTAGAGGGATTCAAGGCAAATGGTCTTGTAATAAGCTCAATGAGATTAAAGGAAGGGTAAAAACGAAGCGTTTACGGCCATACTCGGTGATAATTGATAGTTAGAGGAGGAGGAAGTGAAACCGAACACAGACCGTCTTCGAACTAATTACCCACTACTCGCCATTTCGCTCCTCCTTTCGTCTAATTTCCCCTTCCTCTCCCTCTCTCGGAGGGTGTTACAAATGTGTAATGATCTACTGCCCCATCGTCATAGTTTTCACCCGTGAATCTCTGAAGTTTTGGCGCATTGTTACTGATTCAATTTACACGGTGTGGTGACCAACCAGGAAAAAAAAACTTTGTGAGACCCAAAGGTGAGATGCATATGGACCTCTGAAGTTATGGAATCGCGCATCTGAAAACTTGAAGTCCACCTGCCAAAGCTCGGGCCAAACATCTGAAGTATTTCTGTATGTATCGAAGTGCTTTAGATGTGTGGCGTGAACCCTACCGTATATACTGGAGAACTTCAGATGTTTGACCCGAAGTGCGGCAGTTGGAACTGAAGTTTTCGGATGCGCAATCTGAAACCTTCAGAGATCTTTGTGACCTCAACTTCGGACCCCACGTAAGAAACTATCGTCCTCAAGAAATGCCAATCGTGAAACATTGAGAACGTTTGTTTGAACTACATTTTGCAATAAATAGTTTTATTACTTTTTAATTAATTGGTTTAATTACTTCTAGGTCATTCATAAAATTCCCTATCTACATGAGGAAACAAGTAGAACATATGGTATTCTAAACTGGGCCAAAAAAATCATAGTTCCACGTTAAAAAGTAAAGTCCAGCCGATTGCAAAAATTAGTAAACTTCAATTGCGGAGGCTCACCCAAACGGTATACTTAGATATTTTTTTAGAACTTAGAAGTTAAGTTAAAGATGAACTTATCATAATTTGTAAGGAGAGGATGCAAGATGTTTTATAAAATAATATCTCTAGAAATGTCCATCGAAGAATTCAAGAGGATTCATTTAGGAAGCAGTGAGTCAAAATATTTATTGATGAATGGGCGTTCAAAATTTATGGATGATAACTTTCTCCTAAATTTTTTCACCTCTTAGGATGGCTGCGTTTTTTCATTCATTTATTTTTTCCCTCGTATCCGGTGAATTGGTTCTCTGCCTTTGGAGAAGCTTTTTTCAACACTTTATTCAAATGCATGAACGACTTTCGCTAGTGGCCGAACCTTAGTTGGGCGGCATCCTCAGTAGAAGGACGTAACACTCAACGAACGGTGAAGATTATATCAACCGTTAAAGAAGAGTTTGATCATCTCAAAACCGATCGCATAATCATGTATTTTCTTATGATCTAATTTTTTGTTCGACCGTGTAGTACTAATATGGAATGTAATGCCGGGATCCAGTTGATTTTTTTTATGAGAGATTGTTTTAATGTATTTAATCGACAAAAACAACACTGACATCATTTTGCATGTAATTTATGACTCGGGTTGATTTATAACTTTGTTATAGTTTCTACCTTAAATAGTACTGCCCGGAGATTTTGGCTCAGTGAATGTTTAATTGCATCTTGCATCGAGGAAAAATTAGAGAACAAGCAAAACTTTCATCACCGTTCCTTTAGATTGAACCCTTTTATAGTCGCCCTTTAGTGAGGCACGGAACCTTTCCCGGGATAAAAATGTACCCAGTAAGTCTTAGAGTACCTGAATACGGGAGAGAATTGCCATATCAACCATTTTATTACAGAAACAGTGTGCCGCTCTCTGATTGGTCGGCTATCATGGAGCCCCAAAGTTGGCCCAATGTAAGCAAACCCCAGCCCCCCGCTCCTAGTTTGGCCCAATGTAAACAAACAAGATGGCGACAAAGTTCTACAAAGTTCCAGACGTGATTTTGGATGTGATAGAAATTTTTTTATATCCAACTTCTACATTGACTTTGGATCGAACTTTGATAAATATTTTTGCCGAAAATTAACCTTTGGGTTGGTTATCATTCATTTCTCAGCCGATAATACGTGTTCCTCTGGGTCGGGTTTGTTTACATTAAGCCAACTTTGGAGCTCCATGATAACCTAAAACTGATGAACAAATCAGAGAGCGGCACAGAGATGCCGATTCCCTCCCCTATGTAGGTACTCTAGTATGTTTCGCGGTAGATTCAGTAAGGAATATTTCAAACATGTTCTCATAATTCCCGCGTAAAAAAATGTTTAAACACTGTTTATACTATAAGATCACTGCAAAAAATAATTTTTTAAAGACCTTAAAGAAACGGATGTTTTTACATTAAATTACAGAAAATTGTTGATCAGACAAATTTCGTTGCTACTTCAATTGGAGCTAATCGATTAAATGGGATTGAACATCACGCCTGTGGAAATACTCTCCCTATAAAGGTTATTCACGCATCGGCAGCTGCAAATCAAAATCTCAAAATTGAGGGGACGGATCTTTCAGGCTTTCCCTATACGAGGGATGCAATTTTAAATATTAAGGAAAACCATTCCATAGTCCAAAATTTAATCAAAGTCAATTGCGCTTATAAGAAATGGAGGTTCTTTGTATGAAATACCAATATGCGTGGTTCCGATCTAAGCGCCAATATCAAGGGAACAGAAAAATTTTGATGAGAAAATATGTAATTCAATGCTTAATTTCAGACTCCGTCCAGTAGTCCGTTCCATAAAATACAGACAGAACGAAGTGTTTACGGCCTCTTGCGCGCATCCATCCTGCCCGAGCTCTCCTAGGCCGTTAAATTATCATCCGTCTGACATGTTAAGAGCGTTGTAACTGTCCATTTGATAAGTAGAAAAGTAAAGAATTCTAAAGCTCCCGAGGAGAGTGTTAAATCGAAAGTGATAAAAATCTTGGGTAAATATATGCGTGAGGTTTATCGCAGCGGGCACGTAAATCGCCGATCCTCTCCGTCACCCCCTTTTTTAAGCACGTTTTACATACCAACGGGGAACCTGCAAAAACGCGTATCTCGCTTCGCGTTCCTGCGAACTTCCTGCCCCAACTTATTTCCTAAAGGGAAAAATACTCAATATTATGTGTTGAAAACTTTCTTGATTTTTACTCTCCACGGGAAGGAAATCATGTTCGAATTTCAAGCAATGGTGTCGGTTTGTTTCTCTTTGGTAGTACAGAATGAGAGCAAGATTTTGAGACACCGCGAATGAGATACGCGGTTTTGCAGCTTCGCCGTCAACGTGGATCTGGCGGAGGGACGTCTCGGTGCGGCGAGGCGTATCTTGCGGAGATAGACGTTCCCTTAAGATAATTTGCAATTAAACAGTCGCACCCGGAGTAATTGCTGGCCCAAATGAGTTGTAGGGACTTGTTATCTGTTCGGTTGCTCCGAGTAAATCTACCGAGTAGCTCCTGGCTCCCGATTCTGTTTAGCTCGCCTTCATCGGGAGCCTCGCGCGCGGGATCATAAAGTGATATTCGCAGACGATGCTGCCTTGCTAAGTAAGAACGCCGTATGAGCCATTAAGCGTTGTCTTTCTTTTGACAAATCACAAATTTTCAGGGAAATTTGTGAAGATTTCTCCTCCCATTTTCCAGTGGATTTCGGACGCAATTAGATGTAAGAAATCTGAATATTATTCATATCACTCCTCAAAAATACATATTTTCAAAGAGGAAATCTTACAACATTCCAATGCTCCTGATCTTTTTGTCCTCTTTCCCCCTAAATTGTTTTAAATTGTGAATTTGAGGTGCTTTTTTAGTTTCTCTACATTTCGGATATAGTATGCCCTTTATAGATTTTTACCAAGTGTAATCGCGAGAGAGCTATAGATCCATTGAATCGAGCTCTGTTTTCTTTACCTTGCGTTAAAGTCTGTTGAAGAATTTTGTTCTTGAATAGTTCGTTACGCCAAAACAGGTCAGACGGCAAAAAAACCCCAAAAAATCGATAAGGACGCCCTTCGTGATGACATTTTTGAAAAATTTAGATGGTGTTAAAAGTCCAGTCTCCCTCTTTCCCTCCTACAACCCTCCCACATTCAGTTCAACGCCACCGCACACTACCAGTGAGCTGATTTTTGAAATTGATAGGCAAAGCTATAGACAAAGAAGATATATGAATTGGTTGAAATTGGTGGCTCCTGTAGACTAGGGGAGCAAGTGATGGACTAACTTTAATTTCTTTCGCGTGCTCCCATTAGTTCGTCACTCCTCTGGCGTAAGGGCGTATCTCGTTGTCGTGATGAGCCCCCAAAAGCATGGATTCATATGTAAAACAGGGCTCACCTAGAAACACACCCTTACATCAGAGGAGCGATATGTTAGTCTATCACCCACCACCTGTGTCCATTGCAACCATCTCTTCCACCAATAGGATCCCTCCAAATCCCTTTTGTCTTCTTTGTCTATAGCTTCGTCAATCAATTTCAACAACCACCCTGCACGAGTCTCGTGAATCAAAAGAAACTTCCGCTTTGACGATGTCATCCAACTGTGCGGAGGCTTTTACCACGCAAAAGACAAAGCGAGACGGAAGTGCATTTAGAGCGCCTTGTTTTCCCGGTGCGTCCCGGTCGCGAAGGCTGCGCAAGAGCCGCGAAGATTTGTTGAAGTGGCGGACGGACAACAGCCAAAACTAATTAGCATAGCATTTAGATCTCGCCGGGAGAACAAACTGAGTGCATAGCTTGAATGAAATTAATAACGAGCCTAACGAGGAACCTAAAATACTGCGGATAATGAATTTGAGACTCTCATGCGAGCAAAAGCGAGCGAGCGGCTTCTCTTTGCCACTGTAAGCTGCCAAGTCTTAATGAAATCCTTCCGCTGCTCCTGCCGAAGATTTGCCTTTGAGTCCTCCTCCTCAGCCGCGCGTTTACACGGCCGCGCTCTTCCATTCTGTCGCGCTAAAAAATAACGCCGTTCGAGCCTTTAGATGTTGCCTGTCCTTTGAGAAAAAAACACATTTTTAGGAAACTTGAAATTTAGGATTTCAGGATTTCAGGGAAAATAAGATGATGAATGCTTTTTAGCCCACACTGAAAAAAAATCTCGGTGTATTTACTAAGAAAAGGGTAAAATTACCAAGAATTCAGGGTTCTATTTGATCCCAGTTTTTTCTTGATAAAATTGCCATTTATGGATTGGTAATTTAACGGAGAAATCTCGGTAAAATTATTGAGCTTTCTCAGTAATTTTACTGGACCTTGGTAAAAACGCCAATATTTTTTATAGACTGTGGTAGAATTACCGAGATAAAATGGCAAAGTTACCGGGAATTGATTACCAATAAAAGTGATATTCTTACCTAAAAAAACAGTACAAATGCCGGTTTTTAGGTAAGCTTACCAGTCTATCTTTGTAAAACTACCAATAATTGGTAAAAAGAGTGAGATGGTAAAGATACCAACGGACCTTGGTAAAAACGCCGAGAATTTTTTTTCAGTGCACAGAGAGAAATCTCGACACAAAAGTTTGGTTGATACAGGAAGTAAAACACAAAATAACCCTGGCCTCTGGTCGACAATTTAAAAAGGAAATGTCAGCTAGTTTTCTTGAAGATATTTAATGAAAAACGAGTGGGACATACCAACGTCGCAATCGGAGAAATGAATTTTCCTGATCTCTTAATTGTTTTCTGCGCTAAATTCACCGCAAGCTGTATCTAAATCATCACAAAAATTGTGTTGGCTCGAGTTTCACTTCCTATCTTAACCGAAGGTAACACAAAATCATACATATTTTTATCAGTGCACTTAGAAAATTCAACGCAAAATTTTAGTGCAACTTCTAGGCCCCTTTAGTTTATAATCTGCTTTCTCCTTATTATCAGTCAGAAACGCAACAAACATATTGTCTACAACCATACTGTAATCGACTGTCCAAAAATTCGAATTATTCAAACCTCCTGAAATCCGGCTAGTCCTGTCTCCGATTTCGGGTGTGCGCCAATATGCCCCTTGACTGTCCGCGATTTTTACCAGTTCGTGCATTGCGTGTCAGTATTCCGCCCGCCACTACTCTTACACCTAAGTAGCTGAAATAACATGTTGAAATCATGCCAACAGATTTTTAAAATAAAGAGACCCAGAACACTATTTCATTTTTAAAAGTCGCACAAATTTATCGGGATACGTATCGACAGGGATGCGTGATTCCGTGCAGTTTATAGATGGCAACGCGGAATACTTTCGCTCCACTTTTTCTGCGTTTACGATCAACTGCTAATCGAAACTTCAGCTAATTGGAAGTGCTCTGTGCTAGTATAGCCACTAACATCTCATTCGCTCGAGTTAACAATATCAGCCGCTTCGTCTGTCATCTGTCGAGTATCGTGCCGTAAAATTTTGCCTCAGAACCTGCGTTGCAAAATTGTGCAACATTCCTACATTGCGGCGTAAATAAATACACTCTAGGCGTTATGGTTTGCTAATGTTGCAACGTTTTCAAGAACTTGTCTTCCTGCAGTTAACCCGATCGCCCGCAAGAGAAGGGCGAGTGATGGCGAGGGGGGCTTTTAGAGGGGGAATGGGGTACAGCTCAACTCGCACACTGGTCCACCGAACAGAGTTTAATCAGAGTAATGACGCTGCGGCAAAAGACACGCGGATGAAATAAAATGTTGCCACGGCCGAGCACAATGCAGCGAGAGATAATAGTGTCGTGTCGAAGATCAACAAATCAACTCAACTTTGAACTTTCCTTTTTTCTTTCCAGTTGTCTGACCACTTCGTCGTTGCTGTGCAAGTATTAGCAATGCGACAGACGCTTTGTTTGCTTCTGCTCAAACCAGAGATTGACACGGAAAAAGCACGGTCCGAAACATGTTGTTGGACGCACGCCGTTTTATCGAAATAGTTTTTACCGAGGAGATCTGATTCTTAGGACGAGTTTCGCAAAATTTTGACCCGAGTTCAACGAAATCGGGTCTGACGAGTGACTCGCAATTCTCTTGCTTGATAATTAGGAAAAGAATACATTACTCATCTTCATTGTAGCTTTCGGACGCAATATCCCATGAACTCCCCCCACTGTCTCCTTCTACTGTGGGCTGATTATTGAAATTGATAGACAAAGTGACAGACAGCGATAGACAATGGAGACAAATAAAAAATGGAGTGATCCTATTGGTTGAAACGAGTGGTTCGTACAGATTATGGGAGAAAATGATTGACTAGCTGTAGGATCTTTCGTGGGTTGCCGTTAGGTTGTCTCCTTCTTACCATCTCCTTTGCCCAATGCAACCTACCGTTTCCTCCATTCGCCTTTTGTCGTCTTTGCTTATCGTTTTGTCAATCAACCTCGATAATCAGCACGTGGCCACATTTTCTTTGACAAAATATCAATTTTTGAGAGTACACACACCCAGTTTTTCTGAATAGTTCTGAAGTTTTTTCTTCAAAAAAAAAAATGTATCCAGTTTGTTAGAGGCTTAAAAATTTCCGGATCGATTTAAAGTAAAATCACAAAAAATTTCGATACGATATTTCCGTTCGTTCAGTTTTCTTTGTATTAAGCCAAAATTAATTTTATGCTATTCAGGTTTCAGAATCGTTGCATCGTTTAAATATCGTCCGAGTTTCTGAATCGTTGCAATTAAGATACATATTTACCCTTTAATTTGAGTAAAAACCGGACAGGGACGTCAAAAGAAATGAAGCGTGGACCTAGTTTTGCGGCAATTTTTGCGTCGCGGAAACCAGGGAAGGAGGTGCGGTCAAGTGTCAAGTCATCTTCACAGCGTGATGTGCCTTCAATTCAGCTTGCGGCAGTGTGCCTGAACCCGAAGTCGAATAGTCATCGCAAATAACTCTCGCATTGCGTTTGGTGCAATGCGAGAAGTATTCATGCAGTCTCGTAGGCGCTGACATGCGCCCGGCACCGACCGCACTGTTTGGCGCAATGCGTGAAGTATTCTTGCAGTCTTGCAGGCGCTGATATGAGTTTGACACCGACCGCACTGTGTTTCGCGCGATTATTCGAACTTGCGTTAGGATAATCCCGGCATCGAACAACGAGGCTTAAAAGGCCCATGTTGTGTTTCGACGTCGTATGAGCACTCCAACGTTGCCTCGTTTCTCCCGACAAAATATTTACTCTGAAAAAAGTTAAGAAAATTCTGTATGTTCGCTTTTTGAGATTGAATGGACCATTAAAAAAGGTACGAATTTAAGCACTCTAATGCATGATTCTTCACCAGAATTTCACTTATTATCGAAACTGTAGAAACGCACATCTCGGTTTGCGACTCAGCAGACTTCCTTCCATTCTTTATTCTCTAAATTCTCTAAATGTTTAACTACATGCGGCAACTTTCACAGTAAAAAATGAAATTGCTGATTCAACAATTTTGTAGTTTAAAAATGTGTCCCGCATGTTTCAATGTAAATTTTACAATAACAAAATGCTAATTTAACACCCTCGTGGTTAAATTAGCTTCCCGCCATTGTAAAATATACATTTGAAACATGTCGGACATATTTTTCAACAATTTAATTGTTAAATCAGCAATCCATTTTTCCGTGTTCAACCTATTTGCGCTACCATTGCAACATTGGATACGGTTAGACATTCCGAGGCCTCTAACTCCTTTTCAACTCTGCCTTTAGATGTAATCTTACTCGTTTTATTTCTCAACAAATTAACATCTCTCTCCGATGGTTAAGCATGAATATTGTTAATTAAATTGTCAGCCAGAGGTAATAGGAAGCAACTCGTCGACTACAGAGGCGCAGAGACTCTTGATGAAAATGCAGTGAGGTGGTCTTAAGCTCACGATGACAACTCAAATAATTATCAACGATAACTACGTGACAAGGTGTAAAGGTAATTATATTTGAACTCGGGGTTAAACAACCCTATAAACACCCTCAATTTATCGCGCAGGGCTAGTAGACGCGCGCAGCCGAGTGCACAAATTAAACTTAAAGGGGAAAAAATTGACCTAGCTACAAGTATTTTCAACGTGTTGCACTCAGCTTGACTTTTGCTGTAAATGCGTTGTTGCCTGGTGGTAGAATAAAAATTGTTATCTATATATAATAGAAAATTGTGCAAGTACATACTACCCAACCGAAGTGCTGGAGAGCAAAAACGGTAACTTGGCTTAGAAAAATGTATGTAATAGTAGATAGCAAGGCATTGGTATTGTCTTCATTTTTATCCTGTGCAAATTGTTTAAGACACTTCGTGGTGGGCATTAGATCGGACGAAATATGGGACGTGCACAAAACTTAAGCCGAGGACGCTAGGGGGTAGGGGACAAGACCGTGCGCGCGAGCTCTCATTAGTGAGGCTCGCACAAGTATCTCGCTCGACGGCACCGGTAACACAGTGGGCTAAACATTATTTCCGATAGACTGAATATATTTATATGTTAAAAACTTCAAATTCCAACTTAACAGCCAAATGAAATTCCAAGGTTTCCATTCTACCCCGTATTGAACACCCCCGTATTCGCCGGGTTCGAACCCCGGCCAGGCGACCTGAGTTTGATGGCCTCAGGCAAATGGTCATCTGGGGCTGGTGATAAGCGTGGAATTAGCCAATAGGGGCTACTTGAAGCTTGTAGGAAAAAAAAGAAGAAGAAAAAGAAAAGAACTTTATAAGGCTGCTTCTGTCCAAAAGGTGAAGTACCTAGAGGTCCTTCTTATGCACCGCTAAAAATATAATATTTTCACCACCCCTCTCCCCTGTTCGTAATAAACCTGTAACGTAGATCTGTAACGTAGATCTGTAACGTAGATTCCCTACATAATTACGTGATGTTCAGTTCGACTCTCTCGCCTTTAGGCTAGCGTTTTGCTGTGAAAATTGGATGAAAAATTGCCACTTAGCGTTGATTTTTTATCTCAATTTTTTGAAAAATTGGCCGTATGCACCCACTCTAGCGTTACGCGACTCAGCCCTGGACGCCTCTCTTTCCACTTTACCGCACCCTTAACGCACACTTAGACTCCTCCCCCTCGAGAGCGTCATGTTTTTAAGAACGGCCCTCTTGAGGAGATGGAGACCTAGGACCACCTGACAAACTCTTTAAGATAGAAAGAAAGGGGGACTAGAATCTGAGATGAATAAGGGTGAGGAAGGATCCGAAAAATCGTGAAACAAATTTTGGACACACAACAAAGCCGCATTCTCAAATGGGACCAAAAAAAGTGCTATCACAGAACTAAAATTGTAACTGCGACTAGAAAATTAGCTTAAGCCTAGAATTAACTATAAGCAGTGAAAGGACAACGATTCAATCGTCCTTGTGACCACTTACATTAAGCTAGAAAAACTGTAACCGAGAATCAAAAAGAATTGAATTGTCTAATTTTCATTTTGCATATCATTACTCTTATCATTGCCACGATACTTTAACTAGCAAGGTAGAAAAACATTGTTGCTTGTAAAATGCTCATTGTGGATTTCAAGTCCCTCTTACTTTTCTAGTCGTGGTTACAATGTTATCTTAATGTCAACATTATAATTACAACTGGAAAAGTAGACGGGACCCAGAAGCTAGTATGAGCAACGTAAGACCAACGATATTTTCCTTCGTCGAGATGAGATCGGAACTGCGAGAGTTAAATGATAAATTTGAGGTTTTATCTTCTTGCTTTTCTTAAACAAGTTCTTGATTTTCTGATATGTACGTACGTTTCTTGACGACTGTGTGGCGATGGTTGCGGATGGGCCCCTTGCCCTGTGTTTTGGGTCGTTACAAAGCACTGTTTATAGTAAGAAATCTGGCGGACTCTTGCTCCAGCGCGCAAGGTAAGGCTTTAATGGTCAATTCGCGCCTCTTAACATCTTAATCCACACGCAGGCTTCATTAAGCCGTGTCCGCGGTACTTATATAAACATTAAGATTTTTCATTTGATTAGCCCCGCTTTTCTGCACCGTATGAATATGAGTGTTACCAACCTGGACTCTGGCATCGGATCGTAGCCATGGCTCATTATATTATATAAAAGTGCGGCCGGAGTAAGACCGTAAAACGTGTCCAGGGCCCGGTTTGGGCTCCGTGGCTCTTCTGTCTTGCCCCGCTACAGATTTCACTGAAAGACAACTGCTGCAAGAGTCTCGAAAAGAAAACAATAAAACTTGCTCGTAAGATATACTGTCACGGTGACCGAGTCATCATAACCAGAACCGCCGTCAATGTATATTACACGATTTTGCTCTCATACTTGACGCGGTTTTTAGAGGTGTAAGGAAGTGCAGATCGAGCGCACCTGATTAGATCATAAAGTAAGGTGGATGGCGACAGTCTTAAACTTTGCTTTACCTCCGTCTCGCAAACTCTTGTGACACAATCAAATTACGGACAAACTCTCATCAAAGTGAGTAACGTTGCGTAAAATTTAAACGCAGCAGACCAAACAGCTTAATTTTACCGTAAAATATCGTTTGACCATAAATATTTGACGGTAAATGGTTAGGACCGGTCACCATTCGTGGAATATTTCCGTCGTTTGATTGTAAATCGAGTATTTCAAACTCGGATGTGCAAAAAGATTTCGGGGAACAATAATGGACTTTGTTTACTGCCGGGTGGGGTTAAACACGGTAACGGTGAACGAAACTTAAACTTACTGGGGACTAGTATAGCGGGAAGAGGAAGGGGAAGGGAGAGATTTACTCTAAATTCATTGAAATGCTGATTTAAATAAATTACTGAAGTAATTATATACTTTCGAGGAAATAACACTACATTTTTAAAGGTAGCGAACCCAATAATTGCATAATATTTTTACATCTCCGGGACATTGAATGCGCTTTGCACCCGCTCTTTCCAAGAAAATCTACGTTATACGCCCAAGAATTGCCTGGTAAGAATTTATTATTATATTCGAGTCATTTTCCACATCGCTAATTTTTCCGCGGCATATCGTCCAATGTTTAGAGATTTCCCCCTCCCTTTCCCAAACGTAAATAGCTGAAGAAAAGAAGCTTGGTATTGAATATTCAACTACGCATGGGAAATCTTTCCGGGAAGACATTTTGCATTTTTGCATATCAATTCCCGCGAAAATCGGTCTTTCACGTCATAAATCTCTTATACGAGCGTGTATTTATCATCTCCAGTGGGCGTTCAAACCGACTTGAGTGCTTGTTACGAAGCATCATATACACATGTCTGCCAAGATTAAATATTCTAAGGTATATCATAGTCCTCAGCTCTTCCATCACTTTGATTCGTAGACAGTTTTATTGAGTTTTTGAGACGACAGTTTTATGGTCGGTTATGAGCGGCTAAACGCCATCCACGCTACGAGTAGTAAGGGGATTTATTTCTGCTGTATCAATTACCGACGAGTCATTTATTGGTCGAAATGAGAGGACGAGCACCTTATTTGTTTCAAGGCTTTAGCCTTCTCTTCACCGCATGTTGCATCCACGCAATAATGGTTCATATATTCACCCTCACCTTCCATTAACCATCTTTCCTGAGAACCAAGAAGCGTACTTGCTCCTGCAGATAATTTTAAATGCGGTAAAGAAAACCTCTTTGATCAAAGGTTTCAGGAGAGGCAAAATGTTCATTCGATTGGTCGCGTTCGGATTTCCGTTCTTCTTCAGCCTTCAGCACTGCCGTGCTAAGGAAGAACGCCGTATGAACCTTCAGGCGTTGTCAAATTTACTTTGATAAAACACGAATTTCTTGGTAAACGTATGAATATTTTTCTCCCAATTTTTCAGTTAATTTTGCTCGCAATTCCACCGAAAAGTCCTGAAAATTTCAAGGTAAAATATTCATAACTTTCCTAAAAAATGAACATTTTATCGAAGGAAATTTGACAACTTCTGAATGTTCATACGATGTTTTTCCTTAGCACGGTGGAGTAGCCGACAGACGTCATCTTAAATTTGATAAATACAATTGAAGGACCGGCTTACAAAGGAATAGAAGCCACAAAACTCCCCCCAAAAAAAGGACCGGCTGTTCTTGGATTGTATGGTTTATAAGTTGGAAAGAAATTAATAATTTTAATTGAAACTGCGCTAGTCGGTTGAGTATGGCGCAGCAGAAGAACTGAAGACTGAGTCTGCGTGGTGGTTGCATATGACTACGCGTCAATTTGATTGATTGAGCGCACTGACTTCGGTGATTTTAGTACGCTCAGGGTTCATACATCAGTCCAGCTGCGCGCGCCGCAAACTTCCGAACTGTTGCCAGATTGATCGCCCCCTTTAAAGACGCTATTACTGCTACGTCACAGATAGGCTATATATTGACATAAGTCCTGCTCTTGTTTGGATCGACATAACGGTTTAAAGGAAGATCCTTATAGTGACGTTACAATTAATTGGGCGAGTATACACAGATTATGGGTTTATAATCAAGTGAAGGATTGTTAAGATTCAGAGAAATTATGGTATTATCACTATCGAGAGGATTATGTAGATGGACGGCCGAAGTAAAATGGGACTTAATTCAGAAGAGGCTTATAACTCAATGGAGACCCAAGCCCCAACTCTGCTTGGCACACAGAGAGAGGAACCCAAACCACGTCAGTCCAGCTAGTACTAACGACTCAGCCAGCGATCTGATTTTTATTTGTTTGATAGATCAATTTCGGACAAATTAAGAGCAAATGGATTTGTTTCTTTAGTAGTTTCTTGTCGCTCTCAGTATAATACTTGTAGTGTGAAGGAAACACCAAGTAAAATTTTAACACATTGGATCGGTCTTTATCATCTGTTTTTTCCTTAAAGTTTTAACTGCGTCTCAAGAAGCTTCCTCGTTACGATGAAAAATTTCAGACCCTGATAGACTCGTTTTCTTGGTGCAATTTTGATGCAAAATGTCACGCAGTATATTTTTGAAAACAGGGTGTGTCCAGGTCGCGTGCTTTTTCACTGCAACTGCATGAATTTTAACCAAGAGTGAATTACTACGAAGACATTCAGAACAAACGGTGATGCCATGAGACCAAACTTGAAACTAGAAAATAAATAATTTGATGGATTTTTTCAATTCGTTGATTATGACACTTAAAAATTTTTCAATTGCAGTGACATTAAAATTTCCGACTAAATGAGTCCAAAAATGTCCTGTTATTCTTTGATTTGAACGAGTTTACGAAAGTAGCAGCTCGACTTTTAAGAATGCACTTTCAACTGGTTTTTGTAACCTTTTTGAATCTTAAGGCGCCGTCGGTTTGATGTGTCTAGACTTTGTGCAAAGAACGTTTAATTTATTCGTTCATTCTTTAATAAGCGTTGTTCCTTTGATTTTTTTCTTTTTTTCCGCTTAATTATTAACTCTGACGATATTTATCACGTGTAAATACAGTGCTTCATAAACCTGAATTGAAGAGGTTTTAACATTTTTTAGGAATGTGGGGTTGTCTATACATTATGTATTGCAATGTTTAAACCCAACCCTTGCAATGCAACTGTAACGCTGGCCCAAACACCCCCAAAATAATTTCGTAAAATTTGCCTCGATAATCCTTTCTGAAAAAACCTTCCGTCAAAATTGACATGCCTGAACTCCGGGGAAAAAATGAACTTTTGAGACACTAAATTATAAGATCTAGATGTACTTAAGGAACAAATAGTTAAAAATATGTATCGTGAACAATAGAAGAGAAAAATAAATACTAAGGATAGTAAATACGGTAGTGAAAATATTATAAATCATTAAGAGGAGAAAAATTTGCAATCCAGAAAACATACTATTGCGTAACGCTGAGCTTGAGACCCTTGTCACGCGGACACAAAATTATGAAGATCCACCCACCCTTATAGCGCTACGTAATTAATGGACAACCCCTAATATCTTCGTATTGGGAATCTTCACTTTCCTCCGATCCTAAAGCATAAAGGTGCACTCACCTAATTTCATTAATTCCTTATAAAATTAAGAATGAAATACACAACGTAAAGGCCAATAAATCGGCATCATGGCAACCCCGCAGAACCGTGAAGAGCCCCTGTAGTAATGGAGTCAGCATAATGATTAATTCGTGGAAAGTTGTTAAAAGCCGCCTACGAGTCAGAGGCTCCACTACTCTCCACTTTATCGATACTCCGCACATACTCATCTAAAATCGAATCACAGATGACGTCCTAACTCAGCTGGGATAATATTCCTCGTCACTTAAATTCTCATCAAGCTCTCGCGATATACTTTTATTTCATTCCCTGCACTTAGCACGACCGAAAGTGCATAAAAGTATTTCAAACATTTCGCATAAGATGAAAGATGCTGTGGAAATAGGTCCGAGATACTAGTTACCATTCTCACCTCAGTGTGCGTCATGGGTGTAGTTCTTCGGGCTGGCCTCCCCTAGAACTTAAATGGTATCATCTATGAACCTTCCCCCCCCCCCCCCCCCCCCCAGACAATTTTCCTCCAAACCGGTGCTTGTCCTCGCTTCGTTGAAATATTATGCGCCAGGAAAAATGATAAAGTTTCAGTTGTTTTTCAAGAATTTTTACTCACGTCGATCCCTAAGTTTGCACTCAGCTAAATTTTGCGTGAAAATAGCTTAAAAATGCGTTTAAGAGAGGTTATTTTACCCAAAGCCCTCTCTCGCATCGAGAAGACCCTATCCCTTCTTGTACTCCAGTGGCGTGGCGTGCTTTGCGATACATCGATTGCGTTGCCATTTAAACCTACGGAAAAGGATCGATGAACAGGGTGTTCGCAGCGAACACCTTAATAATCGATTCTTTACCATAGGTTTAATTGGCATAACAATCAATACATCGCAATTCACGCCACGCCACTGCTGTACTCCCAGAACGGCTGTGCTTGCCCGACCATCTGTACGTATATATGCTAAAAGGAACTATATTCCACGCAACTCCTATGCACATAGTTCCTTTAAGCATAAATATTTCCATCTCATCAAAAATCTTGAGCTCAATGCTCATCGTTCTGGTTTTCACCTCCGTCATTAAGAGTAATGAACGTTATTTTCATAGCCGTGTTTTTTCATAAAACAAAACTATCAATTGGATCGCTTATTGCTACACTTGTTCGCGTCACTTTGAACACCATGGCATTTACTTTAAAATTAAAAAGAGGTTAAAAAATTCACTCATGACGGCTTTTTGCACTAAATAAAATTCGTAAGAAGTCGGTTTTTAACGTTTTTAAAGTTTCCTAAATTTTACGGTGAATTACAGTATTTATGCGGAAAACTCGCTCTTACATAAATTAAACCATGACTTGTTGTTTTATCTTAGTCATTAATTTTTGTCATTACGGTAAGTAAGATGGATACAAGCAGTCAATAGTCTTTACAATAAACAAATTCCTAGAATTTATTCTCACTTCTTATTTTTAAGGTAGGAGTGGAATATTCAGATCTTGAATTAATTTATTAAGACGGATGTTTAAAAACTGAAGCTCATAATGGAGATAGCAAAGTGTGGATGACCGTCAAAGTGGTTAGTACGTGCAAGGTTACCCACTAGACGTCAGATCTAGTTCAGGATGACCCCAACCAAGAGACGCGTCGCGCCGACACTAACACGGCAACGATGTCGGATTTTACTAAAACTACCAGATATGAAGCCACTTTTTATGCAGGATTCGGTCACTTTTACGGCGAAGTGATAACATGCTCCCAGGTAGACCATAACCTTATTTAGATTGACTCTTATTTCATGTATATCCACAAATGAGTCAAGCATTTCATCACTTTCCGCACCTTCACAAGTCGGCTACCTCTTTCCTGCTCTCCTCCACTGATGTGTTTGGAGATTCCGCCGCTAAATAGTTTTCGAATCTTTGATAATGCTTTTTAAAATTTTAGAATTTGCTTTAATCTGTCATGAGAGTTACCCGGTTTCGTTTCTTGGTCATCGTAATACAGATGAATCATATAACTTTTTGTCTTGAATTCTGATAATGTGATTAAAGTTTTGTTTCTTAAACCTTTTTTCCGTTGTTTCAGGTGAGGTCCGATACTGCAAATCTTAACTTACCTTTTCTCTACATGTAAGTTCATTTTATCGATAATCTTTCAAATTACTTCTGGCGTTTATTCAGGCTATTGTTAGCTTCCCTTCCCCTCTATTTCTCCCCCCTCCTTTTTCTTTTTGCTAATCTGGGAGATTTTTCTTGCGTGAGTATATTGGAGCGAAAAAAAAACCTCAGAAATCTGTCACCTTACATTCGTAATTTGCAGCCCACCCTCCTTCCCTCCCCCCCCCCCAAAAAAGAAGAAAAATTGCCACCATGAGTCGCGACTCACATGCCTGCCCATTTATTCGTTCCTGGAGAATCGCCTAGCTCTCATCGCGAAAAAAAACTCTTACTCAACTGCACATACACAATACAATGATCGAACATGCCAAATCACGATAATTTTGAGGAACCAGTTTTCAGATCACTTTGAGGTTCGTAAAGGAACGGCACTTCGCTGGAATTTCGTTTGAATGTTAACTGCACTACACAATTTCATGAGAGTTGCAGTTTTATTTTCTCTGCACCATCATAGCCAACGATACAAAATTAATTAAAAAAACGGATTCAACCTTAGCTGTCTCCTCTGGCAAAGGCGTCCAGCACCACTGCATCAATGCAACCAGTAGAGGGCGTGTGAACCTGGTCATGATCCATGTAATTAAGAGATCCACCATGGAAAAAATTAAGGTCGTGCACCGTATTAATTTATATTATTAAAGAGCAGGCTGAGTCGACTGTATCGGAAGGAAAATCTCGAACTCCGATTGTGGTATTGCTCTCGGCTATCGGGTTACATTTAGTGAAAGGAGGAAGGTGAGCCGTGATCGAGCTGTCACCGATTTGGACACCGATTCCATCGGCATTATTAATGCAGACCTAAACCCAATCAAAATTCGAACAATTTCGAGCCGACGCGACGTGGTGGTTGATCCACTTATGGCGCCGCGCCGCCGCGCTTTTTGCCTGCGCATCGCAGCACCGGCACGCGCCGCCGGCCGCTCCAGTCGCGTCACTCAGTTCGTCGCGTTATTGGTGGCTACCTTGTGGACGTCATAAGCCGGTGGAAGTGAGCACAGAGGCATTACTTATGGGCGTGTTTATGCTAAAAGGAACTATGTGCATAGCAGTGGCGTGGCGTGAATAATCGATTATCGATATCTCGCCATTTGAAGCTATGCTAAAGAATCGATTACTAAGGTGTTCGCTGCGAACACCCTGATAATCGATCTTTTTTCATAGGTTTAAATGGCACAGCAATCGATATATCGCATTTCACGCCACGCCACTGGAGCATAGGAATCGCGCACCCTGCCGTGCTGAGGAAAAACGCCGTATGAACATTCAGGCGTTGCCACATTTCCTTGAATAAAACACGAATTTCCGGTTTCAGGACATTTTGTCGACGATTCTTTGTCCGCGCACCTTTTTTGTCCAGTAGTTTACGCCCACACGTAAAATAAGCAACAGTGACTTGGTCCAAGCGTTATATTGTAGTCGGTATGTAAAATTTTATTGACAATATGAAATTGAGAGAGAAGGAGGTGTTGTTATGGTTGCTCATTTTCTAAATAAAATGTTACTTTCTCCTTTTGATTCATTTTTTTTTTTTTAAATTGTCATTGGTGAATACGTGGTTTTATTTCTATCCTTAAAATATTCGATGTACAATATACCTTACATATGTATAGGTACTTTTTTTTATTATTTTAATTTTATTTTTACGAAATTATTACTTCATTTTGTTAACATTTATATTTTTAAAACGTGACAAATATTAGTAAAACCTTTTCCAAGCGATGACATCGATAGTAATATCAATGAGCCGCAGTTGTGCCAAAAGAAACTGCAAAAATGAATAAAAGAGGAAAAAAAACCGAGAAGCACGCAATCTTTACTTTTAACCCAACTGTACATCGATCTTTTAGAGTCAAATACGTCAAATTTTGAGCGTTTGGTTGCGTTCACACCTCGCTGCAGCACAGTAAAAGCACAAAATTTAAAGTAAAAAATTATAGTGCCTTCGAAATCATAAAATTTGACACGGAACCATCAATATTTAAAAAGCACATTATCTTATTAACTCCTTTGATAAATTGATACATGTTTATTTATTTATTTATTTTTTCTTCTTTTTTTTCATCAATTTAAATGAGAATAATCAATGCAGAGTGTGCAAACATTTCAAAATCATCAGTTAAAAAACGCAGACTATGCTAGTATAAATATGAGAGCCTGACAGAGCAGAGCGACGTGCTGTCAGCGTGAGAGGCTCACTGGCGCCTACAAACCTAAGTGGATACTTCACGCATTGCACAGTGCTTGAAGTATCCACTTAGGTTTGTAGGCGCCAATGCGCGCTCCGCGCCGACCGCCCGTCCGCCGCGCCGTGCGGCGAAGCCTGAAGCAACTGTTTCACAACAGAGGTGTTGCACAGTATTATACGAAATTGAGCGTATTAAGAATCCTTAAGAAATCTAGATCTAGATCTAAATCTAAATCTAGAATCCTTAAGAAAAATCCTTAAGAATCCAGGCATCCTTTAAAAGTACAGATCTTTCCTCGCAAAATAAATCAAGATACTTATCGTACACAAGAAAAATCCAAGAGCCTTTAGCTGAGGCAAATCAAGAGGTTCATCCGCGGTTCAGGTATGACAAGGTGGGAATTTCTTGGAGGATATTAAGTCCTGTTGCACCAAAGAGGTGTAGAGAGTTTTAGTGAATTTTGTCCAATGGAATTGACGCTCCCTCATTTTTACCAAAAACCTCAATTATATATTATTCATTGGATCAAAAGCAAACCCTCGTTCTTCCAAGACATTATACATTTTCATCCAAAAACGTTTGGAGCAATTGTCGTTTGTGTTTACACGTGAACCAATTAACTTTGGATCTCAACTGGCACGTGGACCAAAAGCTCCGTGCCGAAAAAACGCGTGGACGTAAATTACTGGAAAAGACAAGTGCGCGGACAAAAAATCGTTAACGTAATGTCCTATAACCCGAATTTCCTGGTAAGCTTATTAATAGTTTCCATCCAATTTTTCAGAAAATTATGTTCTCAGTTTCACCTAAAGTTCCTGAAAATTAGGAGAAAATGTTCTTAAATTTCCTTAAAAATAAACATTTTCGTGAAGGAAATTTGGCAAATTCCGAATGTTCATACGGCGTTTTTCCTTAGAACGGTAGCATAGTTCCGCTCCGCGTCCCTACGTCCATATATTGTAAAGGCCCCGCACTGCCAGCATTCCTAGCGTGTAAAATTGACGTGGATGTCTAGGAATAAGAGGGTTCTGGACTCATTGAGTCACATAATATTAAGTCAACAAGTTCAATTCAAAACTTCTCCGAACTAGTTTTTTTCAAAATTACGACTTGGCGCGTCTCTGTTAAACACGGTTCTATTAATCCAGAGTTAGACTAGCTAACTATCAAGCCAACTGGATCGGCCTGCTACCGCACTTGGGTTGATAAAAACGCGAGAAATAAAAAGGTACAGGACACTCTAATCGGGCACTCTCGGTTAGAGTTGGCAAATTTCCTTATTTATTACGGATCCCACGAAAATCGGAGAAACTCTTGGCAACGCAACTTGGACGAAATGTTGTGAACATAGCTGATCAATAATAAACTAATTAGCAGAGCGGTTCGGAGCAGAGTTATAAAACTATCGTCTGGAGCCGCGTTCATGTGCGTATAAAAGGGCTCTCTTCCCGGGCCGCGCCGCGCGAGTTATGCGTGGTGTTGGTAGATTTACAAGTCCGGTTTCCATCGCAGAGGAGGAAGATAAGTACAGAAGCTTGTTCCGCTTGTAAGGATCACTCCATATTAAACTCGCCGGTAACATAATCATTCTTACCCCGCGAATAGACAAAATTTACCGAGCTGCCTGCGTTTTTGTCAGCCTCATACCGCATTCCAGCCCACCTTTTCTTGACCAATTGCATCCCATCCGCTCCCCGACCGTAAATATATCTGTTTCGCTTCTCGTTCGTATCTTTCAATTTTTGTTCTATCCTTGTTTCTCGTATGTTTCTCCTACGGAACAATTCGCCAGCGGGGAGATTGTTGAAATTGATAGACAAAGCGATAGACAAAGAAGACATAGGTAATATGAAACTATTATTGGTTGAAATTGTTGGTTCTTAAATGATCAACTAATGATCTCGTGGGTTGCCATTAGTTAGTCTAATACCTACCTCCTCTGTCCATTGCAACCCCCCTTTTCCAACAACATGATCCCTCCATATCCTCTTTTGTCTCCTTTGTCTATAACTTTGTATATCAATTTCAACGATCAGCCTGCTACTGATGAAGGACAATTCTATACGAATGTCAGGTCTCGCGCCATTTTCTTCTACTTTATTTTGTTCAATTCTCGTTTAGTCAACCGAAAATCTCCTTATTTCAAACGGTATTTCTGTTACTAATTTGAGTAGCTGCCCTGTCACATTGAAGAGATTTCCAGTTGAGTCAACGAGAATTCTCGCACGGGAATCAACATTTTATTACAGTGAGATAAATTTTAAATAATGAGTGATATTTGACCCGATAGAAGTTCCATAAGATGCACGAACTGTCTCAAACTCAATCTGCATATTTCAGTCCAGATCCGTCTAACAACACTTCTCCATGTCGCTTTGTTCACAGAATTACCAGAACAAGATATTTTTGTCAAAAAGTAGTCCAAAAGCCGACGCTCTGGCTGCCATAGGTTGTTAATCACAAACGCGAGGCTGTTTTTGAGAATTTATGAAACCAAAATAATATAGAAGGCCATCGAGTTCTTCTCTTTTTAGTCGCTCCTTAATTAGAAGATTCCGAGATCTGTCCCGGGCATACTCACTTATTTATGTCCTACAAGTAGCGGAACTCAAACACATCATGGAAATTCCTGGAATGTTGCGAGTCTGCGGTTTGAGATGGTTTTAAATTTAAAACTCTTGAAAAAATAGTTTCCTGATTTTGCGAGCGCGTGCAGATTGCTCTCAAAAGTTCGCGTTCGTCATATAGTCAGTCACTAGACAGATCAATTATTTATTATTTTTCAGAGACATTCAGCAACTTAGGTTGTTAAGATTCTTCACAGAATCTATGAAGCTCAGTACAAATGCAAAACATTTTTATTCTTAACTTAATGGAAGTGGAAAATTTCAAAATTTTGGTCGCACGCAGAGATCGGTGGAGCTAACAGTGTTTGTGTTCCTGTTGACTATTGAAGAGAAAATCTATGAACGGAAGTTCTGGAAGGCAAGACAGTCTATAGTTACGTGTTTGAAGGTAAGGGCGTTAAATTGCAAAAGCTAATGATGATGGGTTTATCTTATTTAGAGGGTACAAATTCAAGCATTTCTAATACGTATATTCTTATGCCTTCTTTAAACTTTCACTCAAACACGATAAGAGCAATAAAAATTAAAAATATTAAGTATTATAGCCAAAATACCAACGTTTTATGTAAGAAATTGCACAGTGCAACGGAGGGACATCGTCACATGAATCTATGAAAAACTTAAAACGTCAAAACGCGATTTTAATAATTGTTGATTATTTTCAAAACCTTAAAGCCGCCCTAAATATCAAGACAGTGTCTCAATATAATGGGTGCGGTATAAAAAAAGGATTGCATCACTGAAGTGCTTCGACGCGCGCTCATAGCAAGGAGCAAGAGACTCAAAAGGCCGTAATAAATAATATGTAATAATGGATGCAAACCACCTCTCCTCAAGTCATTTGACTAATTTGCATAACTATGAGTAATTACTAATTAGCTCGAATTTTGCATCATAGCTCGGACGTCTTCTTCATGTGCACTAATGGATGTTATTACAATCTCTAAATTTTGCCCTCGGAGGTCTTCTTCTCGCTGTGCTGCAAGAAAACCAGAACACCTTGAGCTCGTGCCCTCAGTGCCAAAATGATTGTTGTAAACACGGCCGCCGGAGATAAAGGCCTACGGATCGGACGGCTACACTCCCGTTCTAAGGTAAAACGCCGTATATGAACTTTCGGACATTGCCGCGTTTCCTCTCAAGAAAAACTCGCTTATAAAAAAAGTTAGAAATGATTTTGTCGAAATTTTCAGTTGAATTCGATAACATCGTGCAAAAAATGTTGCGAAAATTTCGAAATAAATTATACCTAGATATGCAGACGGTTTTTTTTTTGGTGGCAGAAATTTGGCTAGGTGTTCATACGGCGGTTTACTTGCACGGCAGTACACAGTGCGCTGCGCCGCATCAACGAGGAGGTCTCGCTCTTAAGCTGCACTTTTGGAGGACGCCACTCTATTTTCGTTCACATTGCCGAAGCTGGCATTGTTTCAACGGTCGATTTGGTTTCCAACGAGCTCCCCGATAGTGACTGAAATGATACGCAAATGTAGATCGCAACTCTCACTGTCCAATGTGCTTTTTGTGTGACCATGCTGCCCACGCATCCATCTGTTTCAAATGCTGCATAATGATACATATTTAACCACGCAATGTTTTTCTTCCCTCGTGTAATCTCTTCATAGACCAGCACTCTTTGCACCACCAAATTATCTCAATTTACTCTCATTCATTCCGATTCACCCCAATTCCAATCCGATATATTGGTGCATGTGATCTAGAAATTCCTCAGCGTGTAAATTATTAAGAAAAATTGACGACGGCGATACAAGTCGTCGTTTTCCTCACGAAAAAACACAACCACACTTCAATGTTGCCGAATTTCCCCTCGCAAATCCCATGTTTATGAGGGGGAAGCTCGGGCGTTTCTAACCAAAAATCTCACTGAATTATTTTCAGATCTTATTCAAAATTCAGAAAAATTTTGAAGAGAATTTGCACAGGTGCATTCTTGTAAAGAATTGAATTATTTGAGTCAATTTTACAATCTTGAAATTGAGTTACGTTCCTTCGTGTAGAAAACGACAAATACATTTTGAACCGCGTGATAAATGTAATAAATGGAAAATATAATAAATTTTTGTAATTTTGAACCGCTGAACGTCATTTTTTTTTTTTTTTTTATCCTGAAAACTCCATGAATCCTGAGAGGTCTCTATCAATATGAAATGGATCCTCCAGTGATAATATCCCTCCAGTGAATGAAACCTCATACTTCGTAATTTTGAACCGCTCAACGTCAATTTTTTTTTCCCCCTGAAAATTCCATGAATCCTGAGAGGTCTCCATCAATCTGAAATGGATCCTCTAGTGATAATATCCACCCTCAAAATGTGCTTTTCATAATAGCTGCTACTCCGATGAGGAATGGAACTACGGTTCTTTGCCCAGAATGCCCAATGCGAGTGCGAGATTCGTCGGTGGGGCCTGCGCTGAGGCCGGCATGGGCAGCCGGGCCGGTGCGGTAGCAGGTCATCAGTCAGAACGAAGACTATAGGCCACCCGATCAGAGTTTCGAGCCAGGATTATTATGCCGCTCTCATAATTTGCGTTGCCTTCAATCAATTGCATCTGCATCCCGAGCCACGGAGACGGCGGCCGGCCGGGCCGCTCATGTCGTGTTGCGTCCGCTGCTTACATACACCACGATAATTAATTTTAACGAGCCCAACCGTTTGATCTCAACCGAGCAATAAGCATCAAATTATTCGATCCATCAACAGCAACAGCCAACGTCCGACGCGTTGCTGCCGCCTCGTCGTGGGAGTCGGCGAGACTCGTTCGTTTGGAATTTAATTTTTTCGGTAAATCTTGCAACGTTGCAGCGCCAAACGCTGCTCCGGAGAGGACGCGAATCCTTCTGGAGGCGCAACTTGAAATCAGTTTATAATGAGTAGAGTCCCTCCCGCAGTCTCGCTCTTCGTGTTCCTCACAATGCCGCCAAACTCACCCGAAATACCCGCATGCATCTTACACGGAGGAAAAAACTTCGTGCGTGGGACCCGAAGTTGAGGTCATATGGATCTCTGAAGTTTTCGGATCACGTATCTAAAAACTTGAGGTCCAGTTGCCGAAGTTCGGGTTGGACATCTAGGCACTTCGGTATGTATCGGAGTACTTCAGATGTGTGACACGAACCCTTCGGTATACATCGAAGTACTTCGGATGTCTGGCCTGAACTTCGGCAGCTAGACCTCAAGTTTTTAGGTACGTGATCGGAAAACTTCAGAGATCCAGATGACCTCAACTTCGGGTCCCACGCACGAAGTTTTTTTCTCCGTGTAAAAATGGAATAAAGAATCAATGAAAAGCGAAACACCCATAAAAATCCCAGAAAATTCGAATGAATTGCCTCCCCCTAAACGCTATAATTCGCCGAATTATTTTCAAGGTTCATCCGGGCAATTGCAGTGGCCACTGTTGGGAGACGGGATTAGGGGATTGGACATTTCGAGATATTATAACACCAAAGATATTACACCCTGGAACGTTGGGGGTGGAGGATGGAAAGTTTGACCAAGTCGTTAAAGATCGAACTCTGCCGGGCTGAAGAGCTATTGCAATGGGAGATAGGATTCTTTGGGGGAAAAAATGATTCTAAAGAGAAAAATTAGATGATGACACAAATATCAAGAGCATTCAGATCTTTGGCAGTGAAGTGTGCCTATCGAAAAAGCCGTGCGTAGATTATTCTTGAGTCAACCGAAATGGGTTTCTGACGAAGATCGGCCAGAATCTGAAGAAGAGATCACGCAAGAAATATAAGAGAGCGTCTGGTCATGGAAGCTGAACAGATCATTTCATCATAAAATTATGACCAACAGCTTATCTCCTATGGTTATGTTAAAAGAATGGTGACTGACATGTTTTCGAAGAGGGTTGCCTAAATTAAGCTCCTCCGGGCGTGAAACTAAGGGGGATGCAAAGATAACTGTCGGTCGGAGGGAATTTAAGATGAAATTCAGAAACTTTTTTTTAGGTCTTGGAGGCTCCCTCGTCGCTTTTGTGACCTTCAGGCAGGGCCGGATTAAGGGGGTGGCCACGTGGGCCGCGGTCCATGAAGGCAAATTGTGAGGGGCGGCAAATTTTGCAATCTTTCTTAATATAGGTATCAAAAAAAAGAGAGAAAAAAGTCGGATTCAGAAAATAAATTATAATCGAGAAAAGGCGACAAAATCTCTCATTTTCTGAGAGTAATATTACGGTGATTTCTGATTTTGCCGTCTTTTGGTGGTACAAGAGACAGCTCCTTTACTTATAGTCGATTTAAGAGAGGAACCAAACACGCAATTTGACCTGGAGCGGAGTGGTGCAGAGATCAATGATAACGAGGACTAAGATGAAAAGGAGAAGCCCTCGGCGCGGCGGCGGCGGTCGGCATATAACGCATAGCGCCTACAAGACTGCATGAATGCTTCACGCATTGCGTCCAACACACCGCGGTCAGTAGCTGTCGGCTTGAAACGCATGGTGCCTACAAGACTGCATGAATACTTCACGCATTGCGCCAAACACAGTGCGGTCGGCGCGCAGCGGCGGAAGTTAAAATTATTATCCACATTTATGTTTGCTCTTTCATAATTTGTTCGTTTATTATAACTTATCGAAACTTTTGGGCGTTTTGTCCCAAAATTTTGTGAAACAACTCTCTTCACTTTGTAGCGAGATACAGCACACTTTAAACATTTTTGAAAGTAATGCTAAAACAATGTTTATTGTTTTTGGCCTTTTACCAATTTTTATCTCATCTTCATTTTTTGTTTCATCATGTTCGTTATACTACCGTTAATGTTTATCTCAAATACAACTATACATGAAAAATATGAATATTTCGGTGCTTCTATTCGTATGATTTGCTCTAAACCTTCCTTCTCTGCGAAACAGTCGACTTTCAAATAACAGAGTGAAACTTTCTATTAAAAATCTACATGTTATAAATCAAATGGCACTCTTTCTTTAGGAAGTTGGTGCGTTTCTAGGAACTTGAGCATTCAATGGTGCATCATGTTGAGCTGGCAACCTTATATAGGTGCCAATTTGACGTTATCTAATCGGTGATTTTAATCTTGAAAATCAAGAATCAAATCCCACTCTCTTTGTTTTCGGTTTCAATGGCCAAAATATCGGTGATATCCGAACCTACCCGGAACTAAATTGACCTGCTTTGCGGTAAGCAGTCCCATCCTCACAGAATTCTTAACAATCGCCGAGGATATATAATACACAACGCTCTTTTAACACATATTTAATGCACATGCTTCAAAAAATTTTCTATTTTTTATATTCATTTTTCTCGTTGACCTGTTCAACGGAATCATCTGCAGAGAGTATCTCTGAGAGAGAAGTATGTAAGAAGTATCTGCAGAGAGTACCTGTTCAGATAATATGTTTTGAAACCAATGTAGTGCTTTGCATTCAAAAGTTATATCTTTCTCAGCCGACTCCTCTACCATGAATAGTGCTGCAGGTGATAAACCGTCGAAGGTCAGGCAACAGCACCCTCCTATCTAAGATCTCTGCCTTTTTTTATTCCTAAGGATCTTCTATACTATAAACAAATGTACAATGTCTCTTAGAGATCCCACAACACTACTTTCTTTACAATAGGTAAGAAGTTACTTTTAGAGGTCAACGCTTAGTTCGCTTGATGATGACTAATGCACAAAAAGTCGAGTAAAATTTGGTCCAGAAATCTTAATCTGATTTGCAAAAGCTTGCCTAGCAAATTACTCACCCCCCACATTTATCAGTCATCATTAGGCGTATTCAATTTGAATTTTTGACCGACACGTCGCTCACTGAAAAAAAAGTCGTTTGAATCTAGAGTTCAGATTCTTAAAAACATTGACGAGAAAAAAAAAACTCTTGATTCAATCGGACTTTTCGCTTGAATCAAAAGGAAATCGGGCTAAATCAAGAGGCTCGGCTCTTCGATTCAAGGAAAAATCGGATTGAATCAAGAGTATTTTTTCTTGTCAATGTTATTAAGAGTCTGAACCCTAGATCCAAGCGACTCTTTTTTCCAGTGTATACAAATCAGCATCAGGCGAAGAGTCATTGGCCTCCGCATATAACTTGGACCTCACCCGATTAGATTCGTAGTTCGGGGTTTACAAATTTATAAAATGTATTGTACATCCCTACTGTCTTCATGAAGGCCCTAGATCCGCCGGGAGTTGGTTTGGTAGTTTTATAATCCAGTGCGGCACCGCTGGCTCCAGACTCGATAGTTCCCGATTGAGCGAGATTTCGACACGAAGCACTTTCGCTGTGGGCTTCTCGTTAACAATTATTTTCCTTTCGACACTGCACACTGCACAGTGCACAACGTCATCGTCCATCTCTCCACGTGCTCTGACCGGGGCTCAGCACAGAGGAGCCTGGCTACGGCCGTTACAGTGAAAAGAGCGGCCACAAAACGACTTGTTACAAGTAAAGTACACAATACCATTCGCGTTCACTCCTACGCGGCAGCAGCAAACGCCGCAAAAAGGACAATCCTCTTCCTCCACCGCATCTCCCCTCCCTTCTTCTCCAATCCTTCTCCTCCTTAACTCCCGCACCTCCAACGGCCCAACCGTTATAACAGCAATAGAACTATTTCGACCGAAATCTAGAACATACTTGCCGAGACTACGACACAGATACGTATTGCCATATTGTCATCAGGAAACAACGCACGAAACGCATTGCAACAAACCCAGGTTCGCATTGGTATTATAACTCGTGCTCTTTGAGTATGCATTAAATAAAAAAAATTGGGAAAATGCCAGGTTTTTGGCCTTTACTCATGTTCTACACATTTCTATGTTAAATTTCATTTTTATCGTATGTCTTTTTTCCAAGGTGTCTGTCCTTTCCTTATCTAATAGACTATGAATATGTGAACAGATTAATAATCCTCCCAAGTTACATAAAATCAGGATAATTTTAGCTGTATTCCTGACTTAATTTGGCGCAAGATGGAGGTATGGTTGCACCAGTCAGAGTACATGATTTAGTACACCATTAAGTAAATGGATGAGACACCTAGGATTCAGTCGATTCAACCAAATTTCTGGCTGACTCAACCATAATTCTCTCTGGCGCCAAATTAGCCAGGAATGCAGCTGAAATCAATGGTAACTATGGTTAGGTTGGTGATAAGTGGAGCAGGTGAAACAACCCTTTTTCACCCTCGTCCACCCTCTCTCCCCTACACGGAGAAAAAAACTTCATGAATGGGACCCGAAGTTGAGTTCATATGGATCTCTGAAGTTTTCAGATCACGCATCCAAAACTTGAGATCCAGCTGCCGAAGTTCGGATCAGATACCTGAAGTACTTCGGTATATACCGAGTACTTCAGATGTGTGACCCGAACCCTTCGGTATGTACCTAAGTACTTCAGATGTCTGGCCCGAACTTCAGCAGCTGGACCTCTAGTTTTCGGATGCGTGATCCGAAAACTTCAGAGATCCATATGACCTCAACTGCGGGTCCCATTCACGAAGTTTTTTTCTCCGTGGAGGGTCGCCGCTATTTTTTTCATCTTGTTAGTCTCTATGAGACCCAGTGGCCACACTCTCCCTGTAAAGGTGCTCTCGAATGATGATACAGCCACTAAATCAGTCTTCAGCTCTATTTAATTTCGTTGATGGGTACACAATTTGGCTTCAACGGACGTTGGCGATGCAGCGGCCGTTATCATTTAGCTGCCAATGTTTGACTCGTATTTCATTGCTACAAGGATATCACGGCTAATAGATGCACTGCTCGAATACTTGTCCGCATCGCCGCTCCGCGGCGGAGCGGGGCAGGGGCCGGCCGAGAAGACTCGGAGCTACAACGCCGAGAGGAGTGCCGCTAATCCCGGGGTCTCGCGCGCCCCACATCAAGAACAATCAAGTTTACAGCCTCCGCAGCCGCGGCCGAAGCCGTGCCGCCACCGATTAAAAGATGACATGCGCCTCCCCTTGGACCCCTTAATCTCCCCCTCCCCCCACGGGCCCCCGGCGATGTATCCTCGGAAAAATATGAGCTATAAATATCCATTGGCATTCGCGTTTTGCGCACAGGCGTGCATTCCGACTATTGCCCGCGAGACTTTGAACTTTGAGCTTTTGATAAGAACGCAGTGATTGTATTCTGATTGTTAGCTCCGAAAAAAGGCCAGTTTACCACCTATTGGCACAGAGTTGGCACTCTTTTTGCTGTGGCGTAAACAGTACGTATTTACATACAGCAAATCATAGCCGTAATCGACCATAAATTTGAGCTTCGAAATGGAATCTAGTGAATATCAGTGCAAAACTAAGGAGGAAAGCGTCCATCTCTCGCTTATTTCATTTGGTAATTCTAATTCCATCCAAAAAAATTTTGGGACTTCGCACTATTCTACCCTACCTACAATATTCGAGCCTGAGTTTCAGTTCTGTTTATCACATATACTTGTTTCAACTACGTACATATATGCTCGAGAGAGTTGCAAGCGTAAAGATTCATGGTACACGAAAAAATGGATTGCTGATTTCACAATTAATACATTGTTAAAAAAATATGTCCGACATGTTTCTATTGCACATTTTACGATTGTAAAAAGCTACTTTAACCACGGGGGTGGTTAAATCAGCATTTTCTTATTGTAAAATCTACATCTAAACATGTCGGACACTTTTTAAAACTACAAAATTGTTAAATCAGCGATGTTATCCAATTTATTGTCCAAATTTATTCCAATTTATATGTGCTTTAAAGCTGAATAAATAGCCTTAGGTAAGAGCTATTATTTATTAACGTGCTAGGGGAATGTGTAGTTATGACAGTTACTGCAATCCCTCCAATATTTTCGTAATTTTTAATTTTCATCTATAGTCGCAGTCTAAGTGTTATGATTGACAAGTCACTGACGGACTTAAAATTGTGTTTGTTTCAGAAAAGCTCCTCACAAGTAGAAAATGGGATTAGACAATATGAATATGAGCGTTCCTTCAATTATTTTTGTAAGTATGATTGAAAAACTTTAATTTATTTGAAAATACGGACAACCCTCTAGTTAGTTGAACTACTAGAAAACTTCCATCTTTTTTATTCGTTATTCGTCAACTTTACCTCGTTTTACTCGGAAAAAATTATCCGACCTATTTCAAATGTTGTCAATGCTCTTAAGGTTATATATCGTCAACGAGGTAAAATCATATACGCTCAGTCAGTATCTTGATCGTCCAATGTTGCATGGAATCAGTGAATCTCTGGATTCAGATCACTGTATAATTCTGAACCAGGTCAGTCCAATTTTGTACAATGTAGCTGAGGGCGTTACTGTTGAGGATTATAGTTGTTTTTTCTGTCTCTGCGTTGAAGTCTCCAATGCGTTACCACTGTAATTCAAAGAATAATCAATACTTTACTTAGATAGTGTGAATAAGACGACTAACACATTCAATTTTTATTTAATGAAACATGAAACAATAACATAATAATTATATTTTTTTCTGATGGGTTCCATCACTGTCACATAATTTTCAAAAAGACGGTGAAATAAATGTGGCCATCCTGCAAAAATAAGTGAGGAATACCCATGTTCGATTTAAACCAAACAAGAGAACTGAAAAGTAAACTTGCCTCGAAAGAGGGCAATCCGTGTTGGATGTACGGACACTCAACTTGAGAAATCATAATAAATATTTCTTAGATCTTAATTGGCCGGAGGATAGGTTTTTATCAGACACGATCATCTACCAAGTTCGAGAGAAGAATGGAACCAAGCTACCAAGTTCTTATTTCGCAGAGCGATGACGGTTGTGTAACGGCTGATGTATGAAGCCAGTCTGAGACGTCTGAAATAATTGGTCATGAGTAGTGAGTAAAAAATGAAAAAGAAGCGAAATTGCCGAAGGAAGGAAATGAAAAAAAGGATAATCAGATAGGAAAAGGAATGAATGATGAATGTAATAAACGCAACATAAAATAAAAAGCCGAGAGTTATGATAAAATAAATAAGGTTGATGATCGAGATGATTTTCTATCTAAAGGCATGTGGTTAGTTCGTTACTGTGGATAGCTGGACTTTGCCCGGCTGCGCTGTCCGGCATAATTGTGGCCACAGCTATAAGAGTAAAGAGTGAAGCCGCTTGGTTCTGCTGTAGGTATTACTTATGAAGCCAGCTATCAAAGCCTTGCGAGTAACGATCCCTTAAATCAGATTTCTATATTAGGTTCTCTGCTTCTGATTCTGCACTGGTGCTCTCCTTCGGACCAGATATAATCTGCGTGTGTCGTCACGGATAATATCTTCATCGAACCTTTAACTCTCATCTATAATGTTGCCAGATTGAACGCCGAGGCTCAGTTTTTGTACCCGGCAATCTCACTAAAAGTCGACGGTGGTAATTCAATGTTTAAAATAAATGACCCTTTATCAGCATGTTGACGGCTGAAGCAGAAAAATTCGTACCTCCATTATTACAGCGTTCCAGAATCTCCGATTATGCCGATCAAGTTAAGAAACTAATTAAAATGTCCTTTTGAAATTTTCTGAATTTTTATTGGCATGAGTAAAGAAAATGCACCTGAAATTTTTAGAACGATTGGAGGGAGATCAGTAAAAGAAGAAGAAAAATAAAAAAACATGAGCCGAGATTAGCAACGTAGCAATCAGAGACACTCGCATTTTTTGAGTTAAGCCAATGATATGTTCTCTGTGAATAGCTGTACATATTTCCTTTGATATCTACAAAAACCAAGACTTATTGCGTCCAGACTGCTTTAAGATGATTAATTATAAAAGAGAAACGGTACGCGAAGATATAAATCTTCTTGCGCCTCCTTCAAATAGATTAGTTTTTGAAGGAGGTGAAAACAATTATCAATTTCCAACTACTAAGTTTTTTGCTTTAGCGATACAAAATACTTTCAGAGACAATATTTCCCTTTTCTGTTTAGAAAAACCATTACAGACAACATTACATATGAGTTATTTCCTTTTCCTATGACTATAGGTGAAAAAAGTAAAGAAAATACGACTGTTTCGCACTTCCCTGAAAATAATAAATAGTTCGAACCGACAACAGTGCGATTGAATGTGCCAATTCTGCCGTTTAATTGGGGCTCAAGTCGTAAATGAATGTGCTAATACCCGCGGATTCTGTTTCTAATCATTGGCCGTAGATCTTGTTATTAAAACAACAAAGTTAACTGAAATTATCCGCGCGCGCATCCAACGATCATCAGATTTACGAGCGGAAAGTTATACGTAATGGTTTTTAATTGCTGCTAATAAGTATGATAAAAAGGAAATGCGCGACACTCTATTCAAAGTTTTCGTAAGGGTGAAGTACAGAGGTTCAAGTTACGTGTTTCCCATCAAAATATATGACAACCTATGCCGTCAGTGTCCATTGTAGATTATAGAGTGCGTGCCATCTTTTCTCAAAGCCTAAATTAGATCACTTTTTTCAATGAGGAGCCCGTAATCTTGGATCGTTTTAAAAACGATGCATCGATGGTGGAACTGCCAAACCACGTATCTCGGTTTGCGGCGTTGCGGACTTCCTGTCATACTTGATTTTTTTAATGGAGAACTACTCAACGTCGATTCTTGAAAAAGTTCGTGAATTTTCTTCTCTGTTCAAAGCAAACTCTGAGGAAACTTCAAAGAGCCATGTTGATTCGTTTCCTTTTAAAAAAATAAAACTGGAGCGGAGATTTTTAAACACCGCAAACAAGTTACGTGGTTTGAGAGTTTTACAATCGATATGTGTCATTTTCCCGACACAGATTTACAGATAAAGAGACAATATTTATGTATATTTTATACGTATGTTTGTATTGTTGTATTGTATGCATTGTTGTTTGTTGTATTGTACATATATTGTATTTGTTGTATGTGTATTGTATGTTGTTTGTTGTTATTGTGTGTATTGTTGTGTAAGCACACAAAATTAATGCAGAAAATTGCTCATAGGACGAACCACAAGTCCCTGCACTTTTTTACGTCCAATCTGCCGTGCTAAGGAAAAACACGGTATGAGCATTTGAGGGTTGCCAAATTTCCCAGGACAAAACATGTATTTTGGAGGAAAGTGGCCAATAATTTTCCTCGAAATTTTCAGACATTTGAAATGAAATTGCGAACAAAAGTTTCTAAAAATGCTTATGAAAAATACTCAAAATCTTTCCTGTAAATTTGATATTTAGTGAAGGAAATCTGACAGCGTCTAAAAGCTCATACGGCGTTTTCCCCTAGCAAGGCAGCACTCCACAGTGTATTGTGCCGTGCAAAGGAAGAACGCCGTATGAAACTTCAGGCGTTGCCAAATTTCCTTTCATAAAACACAAATTTCCTGGTAAACTTAAAAATATTTTTCTTTAAATTTTTCAGATACTTTTGCTTGCAATTTTATCGGAAAGTCCTGAAAATGTCAAGGGAAAATATTCATAACTTTCCTCAAAAATGAACATTTTATCGAAGGAAATTTTGCAACCCTCGAATGTTCATAAGGCGTTCTCCCTTAGCACGGCAGTTTTTTCATTCGGCGTTGATTGCAAAATACGAAAGGGGGAAAAGGGCGTCTTTTCATTTGTTATTTTATTTTCCTGAGACGCTCGGCCGCAGTCAAACTGCAAGTCCGCGAGCCGATAGCTCACCACGCTGGGCGCGCAGCCCGAACAAACGAGCACAATAGTCACTGATTAAACAATAATGGTAGCTGCATTAAGAAAATAATAAAACGGGCCGGGAATTGATCGGTGAGCGGCAGGGTTGCCGCGCGGTGCCGGGAAAACGCGCATTTTCAATGAATCGGACGGAGTCGGCGTTCGGCGGGGCAACGCGAGCGGCGGAGGAGCCCGGAGATCGGGCGAGCACAATTAATTACAGGAATTATGGGAATATTGTGTAAGTCTGTATCCGTAAGTAAGGGCAAGGTAAAAAATGAGATACGCGAAAGAACAATGGCCCGTAGGGTCAAGGTAGTCGGCGGCCCCAGTGCCCGGTCCGTATTCCGTGTTCCCCGTTCTCCCGAGAAATGGAGTAACCGCGACCCGTATCGCACGCGGCCGCAGGATTGTTCCAATAATAACAGCGTGGCGGCGCGGCGCGGCGGTGGCGTGTCGGGGTCGTAGTTCCAGCCGCCGGGGCCCGCCGGGCCCGCAGTTGCAGCCCCCGCTCACGCTTCAGGCCGTTGCACATTTTGCAACGCACTCTCATCACTGCATTTCCATTTCCCCTCGCTCCCATTCTCCTCTCTTTAACTCTTCAGATTTTCTTACTTTTCCTTCGATGGAATTTTTCCAGAGAATCTCATTTTTCGTGAGGAAGTTTCACTGTGTCAGTTGCGTCACAGAATCGTGCTATGATGATTTCAAATTATATAGTAGCAAAAAATAACGAGATCTGTCTATAGACCAAGTTACCGCGACAAAATATCAACAGAAATATTGCCCCTCTAATGCCACGGCACATGGCGTCATCTACTGCCACACGGAGAAAAAAACTTCGTGCATGGGACCCGAAGTTGAGGTCAAATGGATCTCTGAAGTTTTCTGATCACGCATCCGAAAACTTGAGGCCGAGCTGCCGAAGTTCGGGTCAGACATCGAAGCACTTCAGTATGTACCGGAGTACTTCAGATGTGTGACCCGAAGCCTTCGGTATGTACCTAAGTACTTCAGATGCCTGACCCGAACTTCGGCAGCTGGACCTCAAGTTTTTAGATACGTGATCCGAAAACTTCAGAGATCCTCATGACCTCAACTCCGGATCCCACGCACGAAGTTTTTTTCTCCGTGCATGATTTCTTCCACCTTGGTTTTATCGGTTTTGTAAGTCAAGTACCAATGCAAATGTGTGTATCACTATATTGATACATCAGAGGTGGAAAAACCATGGTATGCACTATCGTTTTGTAGCTATAGCAAGTTATTGGATTCGCAAGTATTAGAATTTTCGTCAACGGTTACCGCTTTTAGAGCGGAACGGACAGTTTTTTCGAAATCACCAAAAGAAGCTAGATCTGCAAAATTGTGAAAAAAAAAATGTATTCGATTTGAAGAAATCTATCAGCTGAATTGGCTTTCGAACTAATTCTATTCATATTAAGTCATCGCAAAGACTCTCCTCAATGGGATTCGTAAACGATGGATGAATGAGTGGAGCGCACAGCCTCCGGCGTGATTACTCTTATGATGGAGGATGATAGAAGAGTTTGTACACGCTCCGTCTGCGATTACAGGCGTAACATCGATGACTGCCACCGTTTATCCACCAACTGGTGACGACCGACTTACATTGCTTGAGGTCAATATCAATTCACCTGGAGCAGAGTTGCAAAATTAGCATCTTGAAAAACACGCACTAAAGAGACAAAATAAACCTATAGTTACAGCTCAGTGCATTGCAAATTCCACTATATTTTTACAATTTTTTCATGTGTGAATTGAAGTCCTGGATTCGTCATTTTTCTAAAGTATATTCTATAGATCTGTACATTTCATTCATTTTTCGTGCGGCCTCCCCCATTCATTTAAAACAAGGTACTTTGAAATTTTGTCAGAAGTACTACTTTGTCAGAAGAAGTTTAAGTTAAATTGTGTACAAAATAGCTGTTTTACTGCTAAAAATTAAGGGTTGTTTTTCCTGTCTCCGCGTTAAAGTCTCCAAATGCTTTACCACTCTACTTCGGATAGTAATCAAAACTGTACTTGGAGAATGATACATCCACACTTGTACCTACTTTTGTAGACGTATATTTGACGTGAAAACTTGGTATTTAGGCAGATATTATCATTTTTTAGGGATCTATAATCAGAAATGATCGAAACACAACTCTGTGACAAGCGCAAACAGCCCATTTGTCAAAAATAAACTATGGTAAGAATAATTCTCAAAACTTATATTTTCACACTCTGTAGAACTCGTCGAAACTTTGGGTGTCGGGAAAAACATCGCAACGCGGCGTAAAGGCCAGTAGCCGTGGCGAGTTGAGGACTCCATCCATCAAGGGAAGTAAAGACGTAAAGGCTGCGGCTAATAATTACCCGAAGCTCATCTGCATCTAATGAGCGATAAATCTCGGAGGAAAGGCTCTTCAAATCGGAGGACACGCTCTTCGGGTGAGTATTTCACGAGTCTAAACTGCGTACAAATGGGCCCGGCGCTGGAACCGCACGCGGCGCGGCTGCGCGGACGGCGCTACCGTGTTCCGCATACCCCGTTCCACCACTGCCGCGGCAATAACCCGGCGATAAAATGGTAATGCAAAACGGCCCGGCCCGCTACCGGACCCGCGTTGCATCGCACCGTATCTAACTCCCGGCTTAATGAGTGATCCTCGCCCGTCCACAACCTCACCCGGGACAACTCGCAATCCGTCTCCCGACCCGACGACTCCCGTCTCCGACCAGCGACCGCCCGCACTGCGCTGACGTCCCGAGGAAAAACACCCTATGAGCCTCCCAACGCTGTCAAACTCCTTTGAAAATTGAGGAGCTTCCCAGAAAAAGGGCACATAGCAACACTGAGAAAAAAACTCCGGCCGTGGGAGCCGCAATTACGGGCTGTATAGAGATACCGTCCGTTCCGGGCTCAAAGGCCGGAAATTCCGTAGCCTCTGCTGGAGCCGTAGCTTCGGCCTCTGGACCCGGAGCAATCGAAGTTACGGCTCCAGCAGCCGGAATTTCCGGCCTTTGAGCCCGGAACGGACGGTATCTCTATATAGCCCGTAACTGCGGCTCCCACGGCCGGAGTTTTTTTTTTTTTCAGTGAAATAACGGCGTTTGAGAAAAATGCATTTTAAGTATCCATCACTATTCTATGGCCACTGACTGTGATTCACGTTCGAAATCGGGAGACCAAGCTGCGATGTAAGTTATTATCAGTGACCGGAAAGTAATGATGGAAACTTGAGATGCATTTTTCTCATACACAAATTTTTGCTGTGTTTCCTTTTTCCGGAAAGCTTTTCAATTGTAGTGATGATGGAACCCGAGCGAGGGAAACATGAATACTGTGATTTTCCTTGTTTTCCGGACAAAGGAACTTAACTCCATTCCAAGGGTGCAAAATTGGCTCATAGAGTTCAATTTTTTACCAAAGTACACCTGTGAAATTTTTATTAAAAATGTGTCTACTTTTTGCGTGAAACCAAGAGAAAAATTAGTGAAATTTTCAAATAGGAATGCCCAAGATTCTTCTGGTGAAAATTCAATTTGCAACCGGAAATGTGGCAACAATGAAATGTTGTTACGCTCCCTCGTAAGTGAAGAACATTACTTTTATGTTCCGTCAAATTGGATGTATCGCCTTATGTCATTCTCCAAGTCAAGTTTAGATTATTATCCGAATAGAGTGGTAAAGCATGTGGAGACTTCAACGCGGAGACAGAAAAAACAACCATAATTTTTAGCTGCACAACACCCACTTTGTACACAATTCAACTTATTTGGTCCTGAATTATAGAGTGGACGCAATGAATCATACAGCGGTAATGCACTGAATTAGGTTGCTATCTGCAAGATTTAACTTACCTGTTCCAGAATTATACGCAGTGATCTGAATTCAGAGATTCCACGAAACATTGGGCAATCAAGATATACTGATCCCGCGCATCATTTTGCATGAATTACGTCGGTTTGAACACGATTTACATTATTGTACATATGGACAAAAAAAGAGTCCCAATTTTTTTTTTCTTTAAAAAAAAAGGTGCATGTCAAAATTTTTGAAATTCTAATTTTTCTTGGACCAAGTTTGGTATAATATCAAACAAAATTCGTTCTCATTTTCTCTCCTTCTACTCAAAAATCCGTCAAATCTCATCTTTGTGGATAAAAATTCGCCAAAAAATTGACCGAATGCGGCTGAAATCGACTGTGAAGTAATTTTATTCCAGGAGGCAAGGTTCTTCTCCTTTGAGCATAATAAAAACTTTGAGGAAAATATAGGTCGAGCCCAGAGGCGATCTAGCATTGTAATTTTTCTCCGTGATATTACAAGTTCGCAAAGATGCAGTCTGACAAATACCGTGGACCTCGACCTTAGGTCAGACCCAATCAAGGTATTCGGTACAACGGGGCGGGGAAATGGGCAATTTACCTGTGCGACCTCTCCTGTTAACCACACCACACACCGCGCAATTAATTACCGCCGAGAACACCTGAGCGAGCAGGAGCTAGTGAGCTTGATAACATTCCTCATGCAAATGTATTGAGCAGAAGTTAAATTTAATCAGTGCAGGAAGTCAGCTCGCAAAGTGATCCGGTGCACCGGGCTCTAATACGGTGTTGCGCTGATGGATCGATGCATCACTCCAGCGTTGCAATGACGAAGTGGCTACCAGCATCCCATTATTTCACGGGAAGTTGAAATGCCTCTCGACAGGGTGCCCAGAAAGTCCCCGGTGGATACATACCGGGTGATCCGCATCACCCGTCCACTATCTCTATCCGGAGAACCACTGAAATTCGAGTTTTGAGGGCCAGGCCCGCCACAAGGTTGGGGATACTGGATCCACACTGGTAAAAAAAAAAACCTCTTGGACCAATGCCACATTGCATTGACTTAAGAGTGCAGTTTCTTGTCGCCGGATTCAAGAGTCTTGAACTCCTGTCTTAAGCGGATTTTGCATTGATTCAAGCGGATTTTGCATTGAAACAAGAGTCCAGACTCTTAAATCCGGCGACAAGAAACTGCACTCTTGAACCAATAAGAGGTTTCTTTTACCAGTGCATGGTACCGGGGCCCGGGTCTTGGACCCCATATCCCCACCCTTGTGGCGGGCCAGGCCCTCAAAACTCGATTTTCAGTGGTTCTCTAGATAGAGATATACAGGCGGTCTGGATCACCCGGTATAAGCTTGGTTTCCGCAATTGAGGGGCTCAGAGGACAAGGTGTATAAAAGCAGTTTCTGAAGAAATTGAGATATCAATGATTTCCAGTAAAACTCGTATTAATGCTCATTCTGTGAAAAATTTGCTCCAAATTTCCAATTTTTAAGCATCAAATAATTAGTTTGAACTTCCTCTCCAACATAAGGATCCTGCCCAACTGTACAAGCTGTACAGCTGGACGTCGGATTTGATTGACAAATGCCGACAGCGTAATGTCATAGGATGTAGAAGTGGGAAAAGAGGAAAAATAAGAAGAAACATGTAGAAAAGAAGAAAAGAGGAAGAAAACATGAGAGGGCTAAGTAGAAAAATTATAAGAAAAAATAGTAAAGACATGAGAGTCTCTGAGAAATTAAATTAATGAAAAAAATGTAAGACATTTCGGCACCCCTACAGTTGGTACCTCACGCAAGTGCGTGTGCCCCTTGCGACTGGCCTACCAGCAGTAAAATAGTGGGATGAGTTAAAAAAAAAAGCCCTTACTGATGTTTCAGTTCACGAGGAATTCTATCTCGTGACAACACTGGGCGTATGAGCCGTCTCTCTCGGTCCAGAATACATTAGTTACCTCGCACCGATCGGTGGCAATGGGCACCGCCTGCTCACAACATACCACGACGTGCCGCCACTAAATATGAAAAACGCGCGCGTCCAGTAGTTGCAACTTTGCGTCGTTATGGCGGTGATATTGTTTTCGGATATATTCAATCTGCTGAGTAGAGGAAGTCATAATCGAACTTGGAGATGCGAACCAAGATGCGTATGGCCAAATATAAGTATATATCCCAAGTGCATGTAGTGTTTTAAAATATTCATCAATGTTCGATCCGAACTCAATTCGGAAAATTGATTTAAAAAATTTCTATTACATTCAAAATCACGTCTAGAACTTTGTCGCCATCTTGTTTCTTTACATTCGGCCAAACTAGATGGGAGGGGCTGGGGTTTGTTTATATTGGTCCAACTTGGGGGCTCCATGATAGCCGACCAATCAGAGAGCGGCACTCTGTTTCTATAGTAAAAGGATTGAGATGGCAGATAGCTCTATACAGCCTATTTTTGATAGTTAAAAACGTCTCAGAATAGATGCGCATATTTTGACAACGATGGTGCACGGTACCATACCACGGCTACTTGCCCGCAACTCCTCATGCACTTGAGTATGAAAACGCGCAACACGCGGCAAGGGAGGGGGGAAGGATGCGACCGAGGGCTGGGTATATTATCGCCGAAGCTTTCATGCTCCGTAGAGCGTAAAAGCACCTCATAACTGCGTACTTATGTATACGCAATAAATTCTGATTGTGCAGCATGGCCATCGGCATAAACTAATAACATATCCTCACTCCCCTATCTCCGATTCGAGGTGCGGCATCGCGGACTGACTCCAGCACGAATTGCAATGACCCCCAAAAGAAACGAAAATAGTTTGATCACTGCAAAGTTCCTTCATGATACTCCTCGGGAAGTCTAGTCAAAAAATTCTGGATCTTTGCTTGAATAATTGGGGCAGCGGCATGCACAGGGAGAGAATTGTCTTTAAATAACATCAGGAATAGTGTGCCGCTCTGGGATTGGTCGGCGAGTTTAAGAATTTCATGAGAGCCTCTCCACCTCTAATTTTGGACCAATAAAATGTAAACAAACGAAATAGCAATAGAATCATAGACATGATGAAAATTTCACAATTTCTAACTTTTAAAATAGATTCATGAACAAACGTTTATGGATATTTTCACCAAAAATTGTTCTGGTCCTGTAAGAAAAAATTCAACCGCGGTAGATTGAGATATCTCCTACATTTTCTTGCCTAAAACTTGCTGCGTAATATTTTTAATTTAATTATCAACCCCAAAAGTTAAGTTCTGAATAGATCACATCTAAAAAAAAATCAAAGAAACAAAATACAAACATTACTGTGTTAAGCTCCGGTTGCATCTCCTAAAAACTGGACGATAAGGAATTGGGGCTTTGTATGCGGCTTGAACAAAATTAAGTAGGCGTCTTTTTTCAAGGTGCATGTAGCAAAAAACGAAAGCTCCAACAATGTCTTCACGTCGCCGAACGGAAAGCCACATCTTATTCCCCAGGGACATGACATGTTGTATAATTCAAGAACGGGACCGCAGCTCCGTCGCACTAGGGAAAAACCACTTCTTTACATATGGTTACAATTGGATTTACGTTTCTTTTACTTAACACTGCAAAGCTGAGAGCTCGGTCTTCCAAACGAGAGAGGAAAATGTCAGCTCAATAGTTGATTGATGCAGAGCGGAATTAAGCCATGATGCAACTCCGACGTAGATTGACAGTCTCGCATTGTTTTTCGAGCATCTCTCGAGTCTCCCGAGAGTCCCTGTTTGGCTCAAAGTCAAAATAATTGAGCCGTTTTGGTTCCTGGAAAGTAGCTCCATGTCTACTCCGACCGCTTGTCAGTTCTCTTTACACGATTAAGGAGCCTTTCTGATTCTTGGCACAGCTTCCGGATATAGAAAGAAAATTGAAGAATGCTCACAAAGCAGTTTGAATTTATTACAGAGTGAAATTTTAAGCGAAACTTGCTTCGCTTTATCTGGTGTTTATGCCTGCCTCATCAAGTCCCATTATTGGCTTCCTTTGGAAGTGGTCTTCTACACCTGAGATGTTACTTATGACGGGCGTTTTACGGAGGAGTGAACTTTAATATTCTATCCTGAGTGTTAGACAAGGTGAAAATAGGACCAATAGGATGGCTGCATATTCTCTTTGTCTTCTTTGTCTACAGCTTTGTCCAGCAAGTCAATAATCAGCTCCTATGAACATTTCATAGCAGTGATTTTTTTGTTAAGGTGGATCAAACAAAATCTAATATTATAAAAAATTTCCGGGGTCCTGAATAATTAGTTCTTCATAGAAACAGGAATAGAAATTATTCAAATTTTGTATGAAAGGAGTGTCCGTGAAATGTGTTCGCTCCTTATATGGGACTACCTGCTTTGCTCATGTAAAGCCATGACCACCATTAGCACTCTATTGGTGACATTTTAGAATTACTCATCACTCTCATCGCACTCTTCACTCTTCACTCTTAAAATTCCCCACCGTTGCAGAATGACTGGTTAAAATACTTTTTCAAGGTCACTGTGAGTGTGATCCGCTTTTTCGCTTTTCCCCCAAAGCAACCCATTCTCGTGTGTTACTCATGCTCTCTACAACTTTAATTAGACTATACATTTGGACTTTATTTTGCAATAAGGAATTACTATTTATGACTAATTCCACAAACAGCGTTTAAGCCTTCTGTTTCCTAGCGGAAATAGGTTCTTTTATGGGTGAGTCAGAACAAGTTGTTTCCAGTTGCAAAATGTATTCTATTTTGCAAAAAAGAATTACGATCTGGTTTATTCTAGGAACGACATATGTGCTTTTAATCGTCCTATGCAGATACATGCTTTTTTGGATGAGTCAGGAACAAGATTTGATCCATGGAACTCGAAAAAATACCTACCAAAAACATTAACTGTACATTTAGGCTACTTTTTGTTCCTCCTCCAATAATAACAGATAATGTCGATTACTTATTCTTGCTGCGCGATGTAAAATATTGCAATCAGTGTAATTTTTACTAAATCAGTGAAATCATGGAAAAATGATCATTCTAATTGGGTTCTGTAGAGAAAATCTCATGTAGTGTTACGGAGAGGAAACTCGGCATATCTATGTGTGGTGACGGGCTAGCTGTCTTTATGCTCAGAAGATTATGACGTAAAAATTTTCTCTCAACCCTTCACTAAGTCCTCTCCGTCCGTCGACTTATTCAACATCCGCTCTAATCAGCCATCGTCTACCCAAACCCTCAAATCTGGCGTCATCCGGCTTAGAGGGATGCTCAATCAGCTTAGATCAAGAATTAATAACGTGTGACCTTCCCTAGTGTTATTCACTCCGAGACGACTACTCTGCTCTCTGTACACTTATAAGTGCATGTGAAGTTGTTTGCACGGAAATTCCCGGAGTTCCAAGCATTTAGGTTTCTCCCGTTTTATACTGACGAAGGTTAGTGGCGCATCCATAACAAACTGCACCGCGCAGAGGATTCCGTCTTACGATTGCTACCAAGAGACAGTTTTATTTTAATTAAGGCATTCTTGGTTGCCTTTCTTGATTTGCCGTCGATAATGCCGCCGCGGTATCTCTTTTTCTCCCTCGCAAGCATGCTGAAACGATGTTCTATTTATGTAACCGACATGACGCATCTCATCGGAGATTTTCCGAAGAAGAGACAGCTTTTGTTTAATCCAAAAAGCACGCCATCAAAGTATGCATGTACGATGATGATGGCTGTTTTCCTTTGTCTTGGCATAAATAAAATAAGAATCTTCTGCAGTCCAAGTGATTATAGTATTAAGTGAAGTATCAGATAGATCCAGAATGCATGGATGATTTTATTTTGTCTATTTGTGTCCATATAAGGCTAAATAAATTATCCTCGTGGAAAGGTGCAGTCGTGAATTACATATAACTTGTTCAATTTTCCCAGAATTTATCTCTGTATAAAAATATATAACATTTTTACAAGTAACACGTAGCTTTTGCATTAGTCAACTATTACGGGTAATAATTTCTCGGTGCATTGAACTTTTACGTAATGAGCTTTAGAGAAAAGTAATGACTTAAGTTTGGTTGCATGTGCTGTAAGTAAAGGAAAATGATTAAAAAGCAAAGAAAACGACTTACACATTTCCTGGAGCAAAGTCTCCAATTTATTTTTATACAGTGCTAAAAGTATATCGTCTTGATAAATAAATTTTAACAAAACAAAAATGTTTGAATCAAATTACTATAATTGCAAAACTGTGTCAAAGTTGACTGAAACTATATACGTTACTTTCGTCGAAACCAACTCGGCTCCGGCCCTTATTAACTCTCATTTGTGTCAATTCACTTAGCACATTGCACTGCGAACTTCGATAACCGTTTTCCAACTGGCGCTGATGTACCTTTCGCATTCGAAATTGAATTTTGCATGATATAGAATCAACCTGTCATAGACAGAACACTCAAAATCTAAATGAAAGTTACATTAACTAAACAAAAGATATACTGTTACTCTTACGCAATAAACTAGAATGATGTCCTCCGCTTCTTTTCGAAGTTTTTGTTAATTTACTGGAGTAGCTTCGCTCATTTATCACCATATTTCGAAATCGATCTTAAAATTTTTTCTATACATTGATTTCAGTGCGTTCTCTTTTGATATTGATGACGTAAGTTTTGAACATGACAGTTGGAGAGGATGTCTTGTCTTGGTGATGCGACTGAATGAGACCACTTTTTGCTCGATTTTTTGCGTCCGGCTTTAACCTGTCTTACCTTTTTCTTCTTCCTCTGTCCCGCTTTATGCAGCAATATTTGGAGTTTCTTATCGAGACAAGGCTGTCCACAAAGGTATACAAATTTTAGTGCCCATCTTTAATGTTTCACTGTGAAACCGGACTGTGCCTGTTAGCAGAACCATAAAAACAAAAATCAGATAAGGTATCTGTCACGGCTAGTGGCACCATGGTATGCTCCGCGGATATCGCTGTTTTTCTGAAATATACCAGTTTGCATTCGTTGTGCCTCAGTATTATCAAACGGACTCGATCGGACAATTAAAGACTCCTCATAATTATGAAATTCTTACCTGGCCAAAATTTTAGCTCACGAGACAAAAACGCGTCATTGCTTACGGTTTTTTGTCATAATTTCACTGAGTGCTTTCCCGTGCCACAACCCATTGCTGAGCAAAAAAAATGATTTTTATTTGAGGGTATTCATATCCAGGGACTGGTGGAAAAAGGCCTGGATGGGGTTATGGATTTCCTCTAATCAAACAGAATCTGGGAGCCCTCCAAACTAATTTTTACAAATATTCAACTGTTAGAGGTGCGCTTTGTCAATAAACACGAGAAATACCAGGGCACCTAGGAACCTGCTAAATCGGGAGTCATCCATGGTTCCCTAGTGCTAACCTCCCTAGATCTGTTTGTTGTCAGTTTGCCTTCAGTTTTCAGGGTAGGTAACTTGAACTCCCATGTGGGAAAAGTGGCATCATTCTCACAATCGGATGTCACGATTGTTCGAGAAGGAGAAGGAATAATGCACCGAGCGTGGCATGCGGAGCGGTGACTTTACCTCACTGTCAGTTTTCCTTCAATTTTCAGTGTAGGCAACTCGAGTTCCCTCGAGACCGAATAGTGGTATCACGCTCAGATGTCGAGATTTCTCGGGGAGGGAAGTTGGAAAGCTCCCCCAAAAGTCCAACTAGGACGTTCGGCGTGTAGCAGCGATTGCCTTGTATTTTTTATTTTTTGCGAGCTACGTTGCTGCTTATCACTTTTAAATCGCTCCATGGGAAAATTCGTATTCTTAATTTGCTCCATTTTTAAATCGAGGTATTTTCATGATTAAGATACGATCAACAAACAAGCGAATCAGTAAAAATAACGCATTTAATCTTGTGATTATAATTTATTCACATGAATGTAGTTTTTTTGTGAGTATGCAGGGAATGTAAAACAAGTAAAAACAGGGTAAAACAGTCCACTTTTAATTCCGGCGGATAAACCTTGTTTTCGAGTCATCCCTAAAGCCGGGGGCGTACTCCCTGGTTCCCCGAAAGGACGAACAAATTTGGCACCAAATCGCGGAAATTAGCGGGAGCTGTCAGCCAATGAGAGGTACCCTCTTCCCTACCGTTGAGAATAGCGGTGCCCCGAGCGCTGTTGGAATCGCGGCTTGTCTCATCCTCGGAACCGCACCGACAGAATGTTAGAGAGGTGATGTCGAGAACCCAATTTGACAACAATGCGAGTCCTGGGCGCCTGGAATGCGGAATGTCGAGTAGTAAGATGGAAGATATTACGTAACGGTGAGAGAAAATGGAGTGAAAATTGAATGAAGCGGCGGCGGGAGTGCAAAACCGGGCGCGATATCCACTTCGGCGAGCACCACCACGGCACTGTCGAGCTAAGGAAAAACGGGCGCTAGTAAATTCCGCCGAAAATGGGTAAATTCCGCCGATTTTCCATCCACCGAAAGTGTAAATTCCGCCGATAGGTGCCACCAAGCGAGTGTAAATTCCGCCGATGGAGGAAAAGGAAAATGTTTTTGGAACGGCACTCATATTCGGCAAGAGCATCAAGTTAAGATGTTATCTGTTTGAAGGTAGATCTGCGCTCGAAGCCGAGGAGTTGCACTTTGATGATATCAGTAGTGTCGTGCGTTTGCTGATTATCTGTGCGAAAATTACATTGCTAGCGACAGTTTGTTTCCGCCTCAAATGTGGGCATTTCACACCTCCGACACAACGCTAACGATCAACGCTTGTGAATCTTTTCATAGCAAATTCAGGGAGTTCTTTTATTCCGGCCACCCTAATATAAAAATGTTCGTTGAAGCTTTACTCGCCTACCAATTGGAAGTGTACGTCCGGATTCAAAGTGTCGGGTCTCCAGCCAAGCTTCGGTCAGACGTCAAAAGGCAAAAAGCACACGTAGACAATGCAATTATGAAATTTAAAATTCACCAAGACCGTTTCAAATTTGTTAAAGCAGTTTCATACCGTTTCAGCACAGTGAAAAAGTGAAAAACTGTTGGTCTTCTTACGACATGGGTCTCTTTTTTGTTTTATTTTTTGACGTGGGGCTCTCTACACCCTAAATGTTTATTCTCTACGCTCTCCTCTCCGACTTCAACTCATAGACATAGAGGTAAGCAAATTTGCACTACTTACAAATCCTGTTTCAAAAACATTGACCGGCGGAATTTACATTTTGGGTGGACGTCATATCGGCGGAATTCACAAATCGGGGGAATGATAAATCGGCGGAATTTACACTCCAGAAAAATAAAATCGGCGGAATTTACAACCTCCCGGAAAAACGCCGTATGAACATCCGAGGGTTGCCAAATTTCCCCCAATTAAAGTAATACTTTTCGAGACTAATAATGAATATTTCTACTTGAAGTCTTCTGATATCTTACATCACATTGCGAAGAACATTCACTGGAAAATTGGACGGAAAATTTTCACAAGTTTTCCTAAAAATTCGAATTGTACCGAAAGAAAGGCAATGCGCAAAGGTTCATACGGCTTTCCTTCTTATAACGGCAGAGCATTTGCTATTCGCCACTAGAGTTTTCCCATCTTTCCATTTTTCCACCAACACTCCCGCACTTCTCGCTGAAAGCACATGTTTCTCCGAAAACAACTCTTCGGCTTAGTCACATGATAATGTTGACACGAAATATTAGTAAGATTTCTTGAGCTTCGTTGAAAGAGTGAACTCGGTTCCGCATTTATACCGCAGGAAAGAAGTAGGGGTTGTTGGATGATATGGGCATTTCCCTTTAATTGTGGTACTACCACAATAAATTAGGTTACTAATCCAAATATATTGTAGCACTACCCCAACTTGAGTTGATGTGCTACTACAATTAATTGAAAATGCTCAGATCATCCAACAAATTGGGATAGTATCACAATTTTAGCTGAAAACCGGTTTTTTTCGTGATTACTCCGGTTTTCAGGGAGATAGATGAATAGGCTCTAGAGTAAAATGCACCCTGGCTTTAATTCGAATATTTTTAACGGTCTGGCGTATGTATGAAGAAGACGTCGAATAACAAAAATGGATTTGCCTTTTAGTTAAGAGGTTGGCATGAATTGGGAGCTCTATCGCCAGAGGCGGATCCAGTAGGCTGGCAATGTTGGCTTTAATGAATAATCGATTTTTATTAGATTTTTAATCGATTTTTATCGATTTTTATTGGCCCCTCCGAAAATCGATACATTCCCATAGGTTTAAATGGAGAAAAAGCAATGTTGCCAACTTCCTGGAACCGCCAAAAAGCGAATTTTATTTAAAAGTTCCGAGGCTCTTTGGGAAGTTCTGTCCCGGTTTGTCTCATCAATCATCAAAACCAGTGGACACCGCTGTTACCAGATTTGACCAATCAGATCCGTTGGTTTTCAAAAGGTCGAGCCTTTTTTAGAACTACCTCGCGAGATGGCACCGAAATCACGCACCAACGTTGCCATTCGTTAGTCACCGAATCGGAAGTTCCGAATTCAAATAGAATGGCAGCTCGAAGGTTCGGGCACAAAAGTAGTACCGAACCTCCAAATAAAATTCGCTTAACGCCTTTAGCCGCGGAACTGCAGTTGCGGAGGCAGACCGTGGGCACTAAAGCAGTCGAGAGGAGACATCTTGGCTTATCTGGCGTCAATTTTTACGTGAGCCCTGTTCTTCACACATCACTATACTTCCTGCGGCTCACGTAGAAATAGAGGTACGTCCTTACATCATCTGAGCGAAGACACGAGTCGGTGTGAGGAGAGATGTTGCTCCGGCGGAGAAGTCGTCGTTTCCAGCACGAAGAAACGTAACTCCATTCTAAGGTTGCCAAATTGACTCGAACAATTGATTTATTTTACAAAAATGTACGTAAGCAATTTTTATCCAAAATTGGTCTGTTTTTTGCTTGGAGTCTAGAGAAAAATCAGGGAAATTTTCAGTCAGAAATGCCCAAGATTCTCTTGATTGATAGGTAATTTGCGAGGGGAAATTTGGCAACATTGAAATGGAGTTACGTTCTTTCGTCCAGGAGACGACGAAGTGAGGGCGGCGATGAAAGCAATGAAGGCGACGGCAACGATCCGTGTCCGTGTTTTGTGTCCGTGTCCAGTGCCCATCCCGGAGGACCGGAGGAATCCTAAGTTTCAACACAACTCCGAAGCTGTATTAATAATCTATAGAGGGTATATTTATGCCCGGGTCTTTTGAACTGGATCGTGTTACCGGGACCGACTGCACGGCGAGGAGGACGCGGAGCTGGAACGCTACGAGGTGTTGCGAGTATGCAGAAAACTCGAGTTGTGCCATAAGATGACTAATGATCGGATGCCAGGATTCGCGGCATCATCACGTTCTTATCGCGTAATCTCACTTCCAAAGGAGTGCGCACTGGTAACGGCGCGCGCCGTGTCCCCATGTCGGTGTGTTCCCGCGTCTGCTCCCGCGCCCCGCGCCCGCCCGCCCGCCCGCCCGTTGCCGCTTCTCCGAGCACACCTCTTCCGCGCATGACCAGCTGGTGCCACCGCCGCCAATCCCGCCGCCACCACCGCCGCCGAGCTGAGTGGACCGTCCACGACGGACACTTTCTCCCGACTCGTGCTCGGTTTCTGATCAATATTATGTCGGCCGGAAAACATTTTCGCACGCTCCAGTAAATTCGCGTTTTCATCGCTCATATTTATTTTCACCCTGGTCCCCGTCCTCGGCTCGTTTTCTTCTTCCTATTCTGATGTCCGTTCGCCGGTAATTGATTCGGCCCGATGCTTGCTCTCGCGTTTCTTCGATCTTTTCTTCTCTCCCCCCCCCCCCCCCCCGCCTTCCGGGTCGTCCGCACCCAGTTCAAGTCTGCCGTGCTAAGGAAGAACGCCGTATGAACATTCGAGAGTTGCCAAATTTCCTCCGATAAAATATTTATTTTTTAGGAAAGATGTGCCTATTCTTCCTTGCGATTTTCAGGGACTTTGGGTGAGATTGCGAACGGAATTATCTGAAAAAATGGAAGGAAAATATTCATAAGTTTACCGGGAAATTCGTGTTTTATCAAAGGAAATTTGGCAACGCCTAAAGGTGTATACGCTGTTCTTCCTTAGCGCGGCAGAAGTGCTCGCCGGCACGCTCCCATTGAGCGGAGGAGTTTCATTTCACCGGAAAACACAATTAAAAGCGCTCCGGACGCTAAAACGCAAGGAGCGGGCAGGAGTCATTGGAGAGTCGGAATGAAATGGAATTCGTATAGTCGTGGCCTGCGGGTCGCGGCAGCGTAGCGGGCGGACGCGCTCTCGACTCTGAGAGCCCCATTCATAACTCATGATGCCCGGCTGAGCCGCGGCGTCTTCAAGCGCATCTCGTCACCACGCCGGAGCGCCACAATGTCGCCGATCCACAAGTGCATGATCCGCGCTTCTAAAGAGCCAGCCACGCATTGAGCACTTTTAATTTCGTTCTATGATTACATCCAGGGCAGTGAGCATTGAGAGACAGGCCGTGCCCTCGAGCCGCGGGCTCGTCCTCAAAAAGTTCTCCGAATAGCACGCCCTCGAATTTGCCTCCAAATCGCCCGCTGGACCCGCCTCGCATCCGAGGAAACGAATTTATCTCGGCTCTAATTGCCGGAGCTTCCGCAGTTGAAACTCATTTAGAGATAGCTGAAATGAGTTCCAGTTCCTTAATGAATAACCCCGCTTTTGCAGCTCTCTCCTCCTTTCTTCTAATTGGTTAGCGGCGATTTTTCTGAGAGCAGACAATCAACCATCTCTTAAATACGTCCGAACACATGCTACATGGCTTCGGGAGCATAAGTCAGGCTCGAGCGAAATTGATCCGTGAATGGACCCGCGCGGTTATTGATGAGGAGGAAGAAGAAATCGCTGAACCTGAGGAGGCGGACAGCGACGCATTATCAAAAACATTGGAGATCGATTCTGTCAGGCTGAGAGTGACCGGAAGGAGGTCAGCGAATGTTGTTCGAATTGAGAGTTCTGTAACATTTTTAAGCGTGCATCATGGCTCAGTTTTCATGCCGCATTTTATCGCAATACATTTTTTTTATTTGTGATACTCAAATTAACTTAACATTTGTTTTCTGAGTTTTCACGAGTACTTTTCACAGTACTGCAACCAAAAAAATCAAAGTTTTATTTATTTATTTTCTACTCCAAGTATCCCAGAAGGGCTGGTCCTGCGCTTTAAGTCCCTTCCCCCATCCAACCTTACTGAACAAGTGAACAACCAGCCCCAGGCAACCATTGTTTGAGATCATCAAAATCGGGTCGCCTGGCCGGGAACCGAACGCGGGACCTCCCGCTCATAGAGCAAGTGTTGCAACTACACCATAGGGGCGGACTTCATAGGAGACTACTTGGGAGCATATTTTCCCTCCTTGATCACATTCGGACGAAATCTGTATCATTTGTGCCAGAAAAGTCGCTGGTACAACTTTGTTAAAACCCGCCTATTTTCTTTTATCAGCGTTAAAGTCTCTCGATGAATATGTGCTCATTATTTGTGCAAGATCAAATCTAGCAACAATTGACCGTTTAAAATAATTATTGCTTGAGACCAGATGAAAAAACGTATCATAAAATGTTAACAAGTGTATTGCAATGTGATTTTTATGTGTTTTAATCGTAATCGCCAAAAATCTAAAAAGAGAATAGATAGGAATATCCTAAAAATACAAGTGATCGCATTAAAGTTTGCTTTGCACCATATTCATCATAATGCTCTTTGGTTATTTTACTCATGAGTCGTTTTCCATTCTTCGGTTGTTTAATAGGAAAAAAGACAAAATTGAATCGAAATCATTTTACCACCATATTATTTACCTTAAATCCCATCTTTCCTATCATTGGACAAACTCACTCAAAATCAGCGCAATTTTATGAGTTGTTGTTCAATTTCCTCTCGTGTAATATTTTTCCCAGAGTATATCTATTAAAATTTATTAGCAATTCCCAGAATGTTTCAAAATGCAGATAGTCTCATTGAAAAAAATTCAATTTGAGAGGAAATTTGGCAACGTTAACCGCATGTTAGGCGGATTCTGGTCGAATCCGTCCAATTGAACTGACAAAAGATAAGTACAGGTCATTATGGTGGAAGTATTTTCGCGATGATCTTCCGCCCATCGGCTACAAGAGAATTTTCCGTTGCCAAGCTGTCTAAATGGCGATTTTTTATTCCAGTCTCTCCTCCCTCCTCTCTTTTTCCCGCTTTTTCCTCATTCTTTTAATATTTTTGATGAAGTTGAAATTGGAGCGCGTGCCATTGCGCTCGGAGTGATAGGGTCATTTTTTCATTCAGGAAGTTGGCGTTGACATGGCGTTTGCATTCCAAAAAGGAGGTTCCATTCTCTTAACCAGCTTCTCGCCGGCCATCCGCGCGTCCATTAGACTGTTTTTGTCCCGATCTGGCCACCCCTACCCTTACCTCTTTACCGCTCCTTTACGATCTATGCGCGAGCCCGTCACGAGTTGAAGAAGCGCACAGTGGGTGAAATTTCATATCCTCGCGGTTCATGCATCCTTTTGTTTCGTGATCACATTGCCGTGCTAAGGAAAAACGCCGAATGAGAATTCGAATGTTGCCAAATTGCTCCTTAGAAAATAATTGTTTTTGAAGAAAGTTGTGAATATTTAACCTTGAAATTTTCAGACTTTTTAGATCTAATTACGAACGAAATCCTCTGAAAAATCGGAATAGAAATATTTACAAATTTGCCTGAAAATTCGTAATTTTTAAAGAAAATTTGAAAACGCCTGAAGGCTCATACGGCGTTTTACCTGACCACGGCAGCGTAGTATGAGGGCCGTTTTCACGGTCGTTGCACCTTCCCTTAGAGAGCCCCGTGTGGTTTACATTAAGATTGATGAGGTTTGAATGCATCATTAACACTGCATCTTAAATAGGACTATTTTACTTAATCGCTAATCAAATTCACACGAGCAACATGCGAGACAGCGCTTGCAAGGGATTGCAATAATTTGCCTCCGTGAAAGATTAATAATTCCATAGCAAAACATTTGCAGGTTTTAAAAATGTTAAAGTTTGTGCCTAGTTAGTTACGTTAAAGTATATCAAAGTCGTAAAATTTTCTGCTTTCGTATTTTTCATTTTTTGCAGGGGTAAATCATTGTTATTGATTTAGGAGATATATTTTTGAGGTTATTACATTGATATCTACTCAAGATTTGTTACATCTGTCCTTTTTAGGATGTTTTGTTGAGAGTATCCTGGAATTCCCGCATTAATCGCAATGTAAACCATATGGAGCCTCGACAAAGCAAGAAGCAATATAAAAATTAACCATGAGCACTGCTCTACATCGTTGCAAGTTTATTCCAAAGAACCAATCCGCTGTATCGAGAGGATTTTGAAAAATTTGAGTCATATTACTGGTGGAAGAGGTGATGTTCTTCATATATGCGCAAAATATATCGATAGGAAATTGATGAGATTAAGCTGCCTACATTAGTTTTTTTTTTTTTTTTTTTTTAAAGTTGCGCCAATCTGTTTAAATTCATTCGTATACGATAGTATTTCTCTGAACTCAAATCAGATGATACTAAAAATGTATTTCTGAATTAGTCGGGGAAACATGTGGTCGTGAGATTATTTTCTCTACCCTTATCTATCTATTTGTTCGCGAAACACCAGAATTCTATACCAGCGTGCGGCGGAGATCGTCCAGAGCACTCGTGCCACTCACCAGCGGACGAAGATAATAGACTCGTTTGGAAATGAGCGAACAATACGGCTCTGCAACATAACATGGAGATACATTTCTCTCCTATTTGTCCAGACCTCCTTCGCTGAGTAGTGTTTTGGTGAAAAATTTGCATTTTACTTCGTTGTGGTCATTGAGTTTTATGGTTTAGCGATCGTAAAGTAAAAGCCATCAAGTTGTTAATGATGATCTCAAATCCAAGAGCCTCAAAAATATCGCGGGAGATTCACTTCACGCAATCCCCACCAAATTCACTTCACGCCGAAAAAGCATCTTTAATAATAATAATAAAAAAAACCTGCAGCAAAAACAGCTTTGTCTCATCAATTGACCGTCGCAAATAGATTGCGTTTTCACATGTTTGCAGTTTCTCGTGGCTAAAATACATTTTAGACTCAATTTTCTACCAATTACATTCTTCCACATGATTTGCTATACATGGTTGCCTTATATATACTGATATAAATGAAACAAAACTTTCAAAATTATTATTAGCGTTAAATGTATTTACTTACTTTCAAAAAAATGTCACAACGTGCGATCAAATATAAAATAGCCTAATTATTAGTTTGTTTCCAAACTTTTCCTTTGTTTCTTTTTCATTCCTTTTCTTTGTTCCATTCAAAGTGGTCAAATGGTTTTTTCACACGTTAGAAGTCAATCAAGGGTTGTCACTGACGCTGTTCGTAACTCGCCAAAACGTATCTGGATGCTGATAAATTGGAAGTAATGGTTGCCATCATATTGATGCATATCAGAAGGTATAACAGAATTATATATTATGCAGAAAAGAGAGGTTTATTCTGTTACAATTTCACACCCGTAAAATACATATATGTATACAATAGTTGCGATCTGCTACATGTCAATCGTTGATAGCTTTGTTCGTCAAATGTGTGAGGAGGCGATTTCATGGCGCAATAAATGAGGTGCAAAAAATATCCCGGAGCAATAGTAAATCCGAAAGTTGTTTTCTTAGGATCTAGCTTAACTTCAAAGGAAGGAAGTTGCGAGACACTCGAGAGGAAGCAAGTTGTTACGTGTGAATAAAAATTATTACAGTCATTAATTGGACGACCGAGTTCAACAGGAACTAGTAGCGTAGGGAGATGCTGGAAGGTAGACCCATAAAATTTTTGTTTTTGGCCATCCAATCTAGCCTCAACTTTATTTCGTCGCTTTTATTTTGGCGGGCACTAAAACAGGAAAAGGAGAATCTATAAAATGATCCTCTCAATACCCTCTTTATAATCTGTCTAATTATCCTGACGCGGCAGCACAAGATGTCCAGCTCGTTCACCATGACCGGAGTATCATTGAGAGTATGGTTCTTCTTTGAATAGAACGAAGAAAAAAATTAATAGCACCTCCGTTTTCCTCAATAACAATCGGGCTTTAAAACACGTTCTCTTCGTCAACAGAGTGAGCAGACTTTTAAATACCCGGCAAAGGAGATTTTCGAGCCTCCGAGCTCAGATAACGTCCGCTCTAGACCAGTTTGGAGACTTCTAAAACTCCGGAAGATCAAGTTTTTTTCTTTTACTCATTTTTCATACACCGAATGTGTCCAAAAATACGGATGATTTAAGGTTCAACTACGTTCGCGAAGCCAAGGCAGCGTAGCTCATCGCTAAGTCGGCGTCATGCGGTTTGCTAAATCTTGTCCTCATCTGTTTTTGCGTATTAATTAATTATGAGCGTTGTTATCCTCATGTGCCATAAAATCTAGGTCATTCTAAAACAGAAGCAAATAAACCATTGCATTGGAACAAGACGTAATTTTGTTGAATTACTCTGCAGTGCCAGGTTATCAAAACGATTCTTAAAAATAACTGTTCGAACTTTTTTTTACCCATGCCCAAAATCAAATTGAATAACCGGAAATCAATTTAAAAAATTTGGTTGCACTCTCTGTTTTGCAACATTAGAATTTTTCCAGCTACCATCACTCTGAGATAGTAACCTAATTTCGCTGATTCATAAATGACTGACTACTTCTTGCCATAAAATGAAATTTACACAGTGACATCAACATCCCGTTTCCCGTTTATTTTGCTATTTTATGATTAGGAAGTAAGAATAACTTTTTGCCCGACTTATAGCTGCCCCTCTCCCCTTCCCCAAACAGTTCGACCGTTTCTGTATTCGTGGATGAAGTCATTTAAGCTTTGACTGATTATCGTGAATGGCAGAAACGAGATGGAATTGATAGACATAAATAAAAGGAAAAGAAATCGGGCTCTGAATGATATCAATCGAACTCTCACGCAAAATGGTACCTTACTTTGTGATGATGCCATCCTTGCCCATGAGAGCCCTCAATGGCCGGTCTGCGATCAAAATGCATTAAATTTATTTTACGGGGTGTAATATCATGCTCAACCTTACCAACATCCGATTTTGCTTTCCTGCAGCTTTCAATTTTTACTCTCCATTCAACCTAAACACCAGCGGCGTACTTTGACCTACTTATAACATAGTTTTTTTGTTACCAAAAATCCCTTCACTTTCAAATTAAAAAGTTTCAAACCATTTCAAAAACTTCAGAAAAATTGGATGAAACTCAAACCAACACCTGAAACAAGCATGCTTGTGCTAATCGGAGTGTTGCCGTGCCGATTAAGCGTGGAGAAATTCCCCGCGATATTAGAGAATATCGTAATTGAATTTCTAAACCACGTATTTCGGTTTGCGGCGATGCAGACTTCCCGTCATACTTCATTTCTTTCAGCGAAGAATTATCTGACGCCACTCCCTGACAAAATTTGTTATTTTCCTTCTCTTTTTTAAGAAAACCCTATGAAAATTGCAAGGGGTTATGGTCATTTATTTTCCATTACAAAAATGAAACAGGCGAGGAGATTATGAAACATTGTAGTCGAGATATGTGCTTTGAGAATTTCACCGTGGATATTTTGTAAGTTGCGGCGTCAGTGGATCGTGCACACGCCCGGGACAGAGACGATGGCTGTTGATAAGCCAAGCTTAGTCATGCTTCTACATCGAATCGACCTGAGGAGATCAGAGTGTAGATCAGCAAGGCGAGGTCCATGCCAACGTCAGACTTCACTTAAACACACAAGCGAGCACGTCATTGCTAATATCGGTCCGTTATTTTTCCTGCTCCATTTGGCAGCTCTGCAACTGAGAGTCTATATTAATAAACATTATCATGGTTCAATAAGGAGCTGAACTGCCGCCGGAGAGCCGTTGCTGGCGCTGTTGACGTTTTCACGGGTAATGAATATTGGACCGCGTTTAGCAGAAAGGAACCAAGCCACATCAGATATTGCCAAACTGAATCGGGCGCAATTAAACTTTTTATGAGAGAGCTTTCGTGCGAATTATTTTTAAAATTTTAAGGAATTTGCTCTGCCTTATGCAGGAAATTCGATGAAATTCGCAAAAAAAATCTGCACAACCATTTTCATTGCCCGGTTAAATTTGGCAATAGTTGATGTGGATTGGTTCCCTTCTACTTAACGCGGTCTGTAGTGGACTCTTGAAAAAAATTAAGAATCCCCTCACTCAAAAGAAACCTATGTTTACTCGCCCCGAACTTTTGTTCTGAAGTTTTTGATCTAGATGTGAGGCTTTTGATCCTATATGATCTGAACTTCAACTCTGATAAGTAGAATTTTCGGCACAGGGTACGAGTCAGCGTGGCTAAAAAATGATGAATCGAGGCTGGGTTCCCATGACCAAAAACTTCGGTTAACCAGACTGAAAACTTCACTAAACTTGAACTCATCCGCTATATTATTCTGCCGTGCTAAGGAAAAACGCCGTATGAACATTCGAGAGTCGCCAAATTTCCTTCGAAAAAATGTTCATTTTTGAGGAAAGCTATGAACATTTTTCCTTGCAATTTTCAGGGACTTTGGGTGAAATTGCGAACTAAATTATCTAAAAAAAATGGAAGGAAAATATTCATAAGTTTACCAGGAATTACGTGATTTACTGTAATAAATTTGGCAACGCCTAAAGGTTCATACGGTGTTTTTCCTTAGCACGGGAGTATTCACGAGATTGGCTTAAAAACTGGCAACGAGGGACCGACGGGATAGAAATGATTTGATACGTTCAAAACTTAGATGAGCTGAGGCGCCGAGCTTGGAGAGCGAGTGGTGAGCGCCGTAGCTCTAGTTTAGGATAGGATCATTACAATAATTAAGCGCGCATATGTGTGGTCAAGATATAGGATCAGCAGCCACTAAGTCGTAACGGTAGCAGCTTGCTCCCAGTCTGCTTGGTGCTCTGGCTTCGGTCGAGTCTAGAAATTTTCTCTGCGTTACGTTGCGGTCATGTTCCGCCGACCATTGGGCAAACGTTCATGTGGTACCAATGTTGTGCTTCTCTGCCGTGCTAAAGAAGAACGCCGTAAGAGCCTTTGGACGTTGCCACATTTCCTCCAATACAAAACGAATTAACTGGGGAAATTGTGAGGATTTTTTTTCAAAATGTTTATGCAATTTTGTTCGCAATTTAATCTAAAATATCTGAAAATTTCAAGGAGAAATGTACGTCACTTTCCTCAGAAATGGATTATGTATTCGGGAAAATTTGGCAACTCTCGAATGTTCATACGACATTCTTCCTTAGCATGGCAGTTCTGTGATATCACTTCTCTTCACTATGAAGCTGCTGAACACGAGAGGTGCAGACAAGGGACCGTTCAAAATATATGTAACACGGAAAATCGGATTTTTTCAATCCCCCTCTCCCCTCGTGATGCACTCGTAATACAACCATCCACTACCCTCGAGAAAATTACGGAACGCTTTGTTTGACCCACGCCCCTCAAATTAGCGTATTGTGATGGAATTTGGATGAGAAATTGTCCCCTCACGTCGATTTTTCATCTTAGATTTTTTGTAAAATCAGCGTGTCCATGCTACGTAACGTACGCGTTGTATGTTACGTAACGCAGCCCTGAACGCCCCCTTCACCTGTAACGCACCCATAACGCAGGCGCAGGACCCTCTCCCCCTTGAGCAGATGTTTTTTTCTGAGGTGGAACCGTACATCTGATACCACTGATTTTCATCCATTATTTTGATATTTTATGCTCGAGTAGTAATGTTACCGATGAAATCGAAAACTCAGATGATTAATTTTACCATTTCTAGCCACAAGAGACCAGACATAACGTCTTTTGATGAAGATGAAACCAGGGTTCTGACAGTAAAATTCAGCTCCAAATAGTTCTAAAAGTCTCTATTAAAAAAAGTATCAATCAAAACTTTCAAAAAGTACCTTATTATAAGTTCGTTTTGATCCTCCCGAAAACTTCCTGGCACTATGACAGCTCTGGAATGAATATTTGCGAGATACTCTCACTTGTCATCTGCACGCATTATTAAGCCACACTGAAAAAAATAATAGAGCCGTAGAGACAAGATAAACTTGTTAAACCTGCCTTGTCTCAGGAACAAGACTTTTAGTCTGCCAAACAACTCAGTTTGTTTGGGAAACAACACCCGTTTGTTAATGCAACAAGACCAGTCTTGTTTTATATGCTAGGTTTCTGAGCCACCGGACTCGATAGTCTTGTCACTGTGACAAGATTCTCTACTCACCGCGAGTAACGGTCAAATTCAAAGAGAGCGTATTATTTTATATATTTTGAAAGAGTATTTTAAGAACCACGCATAATAATTGTTCCCCGAAAATTTTTCTGGATGTTTAATGACAAGGTAAATACAATAAGTTTATAGGTAATTCTTTTTTAAAAATAAATCGCTCATGCGTAAGGTTTTAAAATCAAATGTATCTAATTATATAATTATTTTTTTAAAGTTTGATTTATTTATATATTATTAATTATTATCATGATATAAAATAAAAATAAAAATTAGAATCATTAACAGGGAACAAAGGAAACATCGTTGCTTGAAGAAACACATTTTTTCGGCCTAAATTGTCCATTTTTATCTGATGTAGAGTGTAAATTCCTTTTCGTAAACGGTAAATAGTAAAAAAGAAAAAAACCAAACAATCTGATGCTCTACGCATTCCACAGACTTGAGATAGCAACAAAATGAAAAAGTAATTCTGTGGACTGTACTTATACTTATAATTCGGCTCCACTGAACAATTAGCCCGGATAGCTCGGTCAGTATGACACTCGGTCCGTAACCAGATGGTCACGCGTTCAAATCCCGATCAGGTCGGTAAAATTTGAAAGATCGGTCGGGACAAATCTGGTGTAAGAGAAGTGAAGGGAGTAGAGATCAATTAATTTTTCATATAAAAATTGCAATTCATATAAATTTGTGACATTTTTTTTGCAATTTTAATTTCTTCCGAATACTGTGACAAGACAAGTCTTATTCCCAGAACTAGACAATTTTGTTACCGTGACTAGACTTTTGACTTATGCAACAAGGAAGTCTTGTTCCCTGAACAAGACTGTATGGGTCCCACGAACAAGAATGCCTTGTGGATCAAATATAACAAGACGGTCTTGTCTGGGGGACTAGAATCCTTGTTTCTCGGACAAGGCACTTTTTTCAGTGCAACCAATAAAATTAGCCAACTTTTTTAATCAGCGACTTCATCTCTCCCTGGACTTTGTTGATCGGCTCCCTATCGCAATAACTTGTATGTTTTCTTTATCGTTTTCCTTCATCATCCAGCCATTAAAACCGTAGCAACTGAATACCGGTCGGTAGGCATTGAAGACAGAAAATATCTCCTATTGGTATCGCATTTTCTTGCAGGCGATAAAATAGTCATGCTACACAGAAAGTAGTGTATCGCAAGATGTAGTCACAGATTCTGTCCCTGATAACATCCTACCCTCCATGAACCGAAGAATGCGACGATATCGCCTCTTCAATTTTGAAACGTAATTTAATCTTATCGGAATCTACAGGAACGTCAGTCAGAGCAGTCAGTCACACATATTGGTTTATTCTACTATCAACCGATAGCTTTCTACCTTAGTAGCTGCTGAATTTTCTCGTATTTGTTCCTGCAAAAATATAATATTCAAATAATTTCAGGCTTTACTTGTCCATCGTCTCATTCACTACATCATCACATCCCCTAATTCTAATATTTTTATGATTCGTGATCGTTTTAACATCGTCTATTTTCACATAAATTCATCAAATTATAATATTGTCACCAAGCAAACTCGAGAGGACCCATGCGAATATTCTTAAATGGCAACACAGTTGTGCCTGACTTGTTTTTTTCAACGTGCCAAGTTATAAACAGAAGCAACTTGAAGGTACGTGTATCCGTACAATATACCAATCCTCGAGCAGTATGTCACAGATTTTACAACCCCCTTTCTTCGACTAATTAATTCTTTGACCCGCACTGTTGCAAGCACATTCGGTTTTTTCGATTATAATTCGACTTTCGGGATGGATTTTTCATAATTTTTCAGCGGTCTGACAATCACGCCTCTGCTTTACCAATCCGGGTTGAGAATACTGCGGCACGTTGCATCCAGCGTCGTTCGCACAATTTTCATCGTTGCGAAAAATTCCACAATTTCAATCGAGATAACCGACGAGTGTAGATTAGACGGGTACTTTATGGAATTACCGGCGTCCTACCCGCGACAACCATAATTTTCAGGCACAAATGAAGTAATGTGCTTAATGAAGATTATTTTTTAATTATCTGGCTGTTTACTCAAATATTTTATTGCAGGCGCGGTGATTTCATTTCCTGTTCGCGGTGACCCAGAAAGACGAACGTCAAAAAAGTCACAAAACACAAGCCGGTTTTATTGTTATGGCAGGCAACTGTTTGATTGATCTTTGGTCATTGAAGGCGTAATGCACAACTCCTGTCCTTTTCCCTGTAGTTTTGAAACTTTGCATCCTCAATTTCAAAAATGTTAAAGGTTCATTTGAGAATAAACGGTGATTACCTTACTTTACCTCGTTATTCTAATGTCCATACAAAGTTTGTTAAACACACTTGACTGCCACATGTAAACCCAAATCACCTTTTTCAATTGTGCTGATCATCAACCAAATTTCTCTCTCTGAATCGCGCCTTCTTCCAAATGTGAAGAAATTATAAAGCCCTCAATGATGCATAGAGAACACGTTAGAGTGGTGACATCACATTCCCGTTGTAAAGCAAGGTAGTGAAGCGTGAATCATCGGATAGCGATATTGTCTCACCGGAATCTGAGGTAAAAAAATCGATTATTCAGGTCTACCCTGATAATCGATCATTTTCTATAGGTTTAAATGGCAGATCAATCGATTCATAGCAAAGCGCGACACATTACTGATGGAACAGCAGAGGCGCACAAACCACCTGTTTTTGCTTAATGTGACATGCGACGAGCTGAACTGAAAAGTGGACCAGTTTTTACAGTGATGTCGAAGTCATAGCAAAATATTTATAATAAACACTTTCTTCACGGACATGTCTCTCTTTGATAACTCATTTCGAAGGGTTCAAGGGATCTTAACTTCAACAGGGGGGGGGGGGTATTCTCGGGCGGAGGTTGGAGGAGAGGAAGATTGAAAGAAGGAAAAAAATATCTAGTGTATTTGAGCCCAATAACAAGCGACGACGATGTTTATACGCACTTCTCTACTTTTCTACCCTCGCGTTAAAGTCTCCAAACAAATGCACACTCAAAAAAAGTGTTAGTTTTGAAACTTTATAATGGTGAATGTTGCTTCATTAATATCTTACGTATCACGGTGTTGACGCGGTGATCTTACGACAAGTATTTAATACTTCCTCACTCTTCTAAACACCTTCAAACAGCTCGTGACTAAAAACTTCTGAGGAATTCAGAGAAAAGGTGTAAAACAAGTCCTAAGTTGGTGATTAAAAACATATCATACATTTTAGACGTTGCTGCGTTCCCAAGTCTTCAAAATAGGCTAATGTGCACCACAAACACTATCACTCGTCCTCTTATGAGCATTTCATTGAGGAATTTGCCAAATTTGGCAACTCTCGGATGTTCATACGGCGTTTTTCAGCACGGCAGATGAGGTGAGAGTGAACGAGTGGGTGCGGGTGGGCAGACGCTGGCGCCTGCGCGCGGTCACAATCCGGAGCAATTTAGAGGAGTGAGTTTGCAATAAAAACAGGTGTCATATTTCCCACAATGATCTGTTGATTATGTCACCTCAGCGTCGGAGACAGAGATGATTCCCATCGTTTGACCCAGTTCGGGTCGGCGCCCCGGGATTCAATTCGTATCGAGTTACCTATGCGCATCACATAGCTGCAGCCATCATCTCGCGTTGAGCTGGACCGCTGCATCGCTGCGCTGCACCCATCGCCGTTGCAATATTCCCGCTGAAACCGCCGCTGTCTCGTTGATAAATCAACCCGCCTGGGCACGCCTGACAACCATTAGTTCCATGCCCATTACTCATCCCATTTAATACTGTCAATCTCCGATGATGCCTTTTTGAGTAGCTCAAATTCTTACGTTTACCCTCCTGTCTGCAGTTAGTAATTGTTACCTTTGGCGTTTTAACAGGGACGCTTTTTCCAGGAGGGATCGAGTCGTCCGTAATGATGGAGTGTGTCAGATCACAGAAGTTAAAAATGACACCTTATTCGACATTATGAATAATAAACAGTTAGTCAAGAAATTGGGGACTGTGAAATCTCTGTGTAGGAGGATGCATAAGGTACTGTGGTGGTTAAGAGGATCTGAAGTTCAAATTGAGGAATCCGAAAAGTGCAAACTGCTGCATTTGCGTGATGCAACAACAGGGGGTGATAGATAAAAAGAAGGACTAGAAACCTCACGAGCCAGTGTTATACAAGACGCTGGCCATTCGTTTGTCATTCCTGTCTAAAAAATGGTGGATTAAAAACGGGCTTCAATTTTTTCTCTATCAAAGTTTGGCAGCGACGCCAAGATGGCCAGGAAGTGGCAACAATTAACATGCTCCAGATGATGACAGAGCGTATAAGTTGGCCTCGTCATCTGCGAAACCTGTTCCCAAGTTCCTAATTAAGATCCAATAAAATTAACGTTGTTGTCGGCTTTTGCCAAATTTGAGCCCTGCTTGTACCCATTTTGACCTAGATTGGCCTTTTTCAATTCCTCAAATAACTTAACTGATTTCATCTGTTGCTATTCAATACAAAATGTATAGCATCCTAGCTAACTTGCCTGTATTATTTTAGTCGGCATGAAAGTCCGAGCAATAGTGAAGATGATACATTTATTTTGGATAATATGCCCGGATATTTTATAAAAAATCTGTTGAACGAAATATTTTTGGATGAGAGATCTGAAAGTTGGGAACGCTTGAAATCTCAAAAATTCCATTTTCGATGGAAGGTACTTGCATGAATGTACATCATGCCAGTGTTGTCGAGTTATTTTGAATTAACAGAGTATTTTTGGGTAAAAGAGACAATTCATATCAACCCTGGTGCAGTTACGACGCTTACATTTTTTTAAAACTTTGTGCAGATTCATATCAAATTACATTCAAAAGAAGATTTTATACATTGCACTGTAGATAAATGAAAACGCTATTAAGCGTTATACATACTTTCATTCTTCTTTTCAAAAGTGAATTTGTCAAGAAGAATCTGGTGTTTATGTGAAAAGGGAAATTAAAGTTGGTGCCTTCGGCTCCTTCGTATTTCTTTCAAAAACTCCCACCAGTTTTTTACGAGAGGGATTGAAGGGTATGACGATTTTTTTTTTTTTTACTCAATTGGACAACTGGAACATCAGTATGATGAAATAGTTTTTATTTTGCTCGGAGGGTGGTTTGCGGCTCATTACTGGACGCTTTAAATTTAATTTAAATAGATCCTCGCTTTAAATGGTCGAGGAGTCATGAAACTCGACTCAATTTCCATCCAGGCTGTAGCCAATTTTGACACAGTTTCCGAGTCACACATTAAAAAGCCGTAAATTTTGGCTCCCCGTGAGGTCAGCAATTGGAAGGAATGTCTTACGATGCAAAGCGCTCTAGCGCCACCATTTGAAGAGTCCTTCGGCTTGAACTGCTTTTTTATTAACCACCTAACTTTATACTGCCGTCAACACTATTCCAAGATCATTGTCTAGAAGGAGGATAATTGAGGCAACCGGAGAGAAAAAGATCTTATTGCGATACTGCTTATTTCCAAGGCATTTGTATTTTTCCCCGCGATCAATGCAGAAGTTGATCCTTTTGAAACTATCGTTAGAATTTGTATTTTAGTTTTATGGGAATATACGATACGGAAAAAGTTCGATGAAAAATTAGGTGAGACCAGTAATCCACCGATCAATTGAATCGTTTTCAACGGAAAGTGTCCGATTCGGAAAAAAGATATTCCATGTTACTGCAAAAGAGTGGTCTTAGGGTCACACGCATCTTCGATTTTTCTTCAAATATTTTTCCATCTCATTACTTTCCATTTTTGATCGAAAAATGAGCACGGATTTTGTTCGTTTCAAAGAGTGCCTAACTACCAGGTGAGAACACTGGGAAAAGGGTATCACCATCCCAACTATACTTCTGACTGATTTTGGCGCCAGATGTGTATGAGTAGTCGCATTAATCAGAGGTATGGTTAACTCAACCACACTTTCTGCAGACTCAAACTACCTCTGACTGGTACAACTACTCCTGTATCTGGCGCCAAAATCAGCTAGGAGTACAGCTGGGATTGTGATAATTTTTTCCGTGAAAAGTCCTTATTGAAAGACCAAAAAGTTCGTATTTTTGGATGCTGCCTTTTTTCAGCTGAATAACGATTGCCAAAAAATCCACTATATCCGGCTCAAACTCGCTTTTCCTAGGTACTTAAAGTTTTTTCTTTGATAGAATTTTTTTTTATTATCATTATTTTTTTTAAAAAAAAAAAAAAAAAAAAAAAAAAAAAAAAAAAAAAAAAAAAACAATTCAATTAAAGAGACCTGTCATACCCCGTACATGCGTTGCATCCGCATTTTATATTTGATTCCATTACAAAATTATCGGAGAGATACCGTATAAAACATGAGCGAAGCAATAGAGGCGGTGGGGAGAGGCGTTGTATTAGATTTCCAGCGAATGCAGATGTGTTAGCAAGGAGCCCGGCGCGGCGGAAGCCTCCTTATAAAACGGCACCAGCCCCGTCAAACGTAGACTCTGATTAAAGCCCATGGCGACAAGATCTTCATAAGAAGCACATATAGTTACAGCAGCAAAGAACTCATTTTAAATTCAAACAACGTACCACTGATTATCGGGCGCAGACCGTCGTGTGTCAAAAATGTTAGGAGGAGCTATTTTTCACGACGTGTATATTATTAAACGAGCCGTGCAAAGTGATTATCAAGTTAAAAACTTTCATAAAATCCGGGAGAAATAATTTATCTCTCCGAGAGACTCGCTCTGGTGGAACGCCGACGTTCGAGAACTCTAGAAGCTGCTGGCACCGAGTTTTGCATATTAAAACGGCTTAAATAGCTTTTTATGCACTTTAAAGCTTGGATGAAAAGTAAAACAGTCCTTCTTTCAAGCTCTTGTCTTTGTTGATGTCATAATCTTATATTGTTTTTTACTTAGAATTCATCGGTCCATTTTCCTCTTTTCTTCTCCTTCTTTTTTCAGTAAAAAGAGAACCTCGAGTTGCTTTAAAGTTATTGGCGAACAGTTAATTTTTGAGGCAAAGTTAACATCAAAAATTAGGTCCCGACTAAATACACTCAATGGGTTCATGAGATTCGAAGCCGTCAGATAAAATATGACGATGGATACCTACATACTTTTAGCGTGAATAAAATTTGAAGAATTCTGAAAAGGGAAAAAAACCTTGGATTTCTCGTGCAAAATTTAAGAGGAATGCCGCGTTTAACATTTTTCCAGTGGGGCTTCTTGGACATCATCCTTTGCCCTTGATAGAGCGGCTTAGCTCTAGACGTCCACTCCCATAAAAGGAATCTCAGTTTAATTTTAGTTCCCCTCTTTGCACCGCTATACATTTAAAAATAAAGCATAAAAGCAATGTTGGCTCAAAGATCTTCAAAGAGAAATCCAATTGCAGAACTTCCTTACTCGCATTGAAATGAAGAGTTTACTCGTTATTTTATCACGAAACTTGTCATTTCTTCCTAGTTTCTATTAAGTAAATAAAGTAAAGTTCAAACTATTCATGTACTCTTTTCCTTTTTATCAAGCCAGATGAAGGTATGGACAGTCAAAAGTTTTGAAGGTAGTGAGAAATCAGGTGAAACATCAGCGGAGTTTTTATGGCCTCTTAGTGTAGATCTAGTCACATTGGTGCTTTTTCCAGATTGCTTCTATGTACTTTTCGAGTAATAAGTATTCTTTGCATTATCAAAATGTATTTTTTACAAGTCGAAACTAGAACTTTGTTCATTGGCGAATCCATTTAATTGGCAACATTGTTTATCTCCATTTAAACCTATGAAAATGGATCGACTCTTGGAAGGGCCAGGTGCTCCGAAAAGAATCGATTACTTAGCATAGGTTTAAATGGAGGGAATCCGGTGTTGCTAAGTTGCTGGATCCGCCTCTGACTTTATTACCGGTGCCACCTCAATAGACTGAAGAAAGAATAAGGATAAAAATTGAATGATCTCTTTGGATCTAGAACTGATGGTCAGTTTGAAGAAGATCATTTTGACGATGAGTAAAAATCTGGACGATTTGGTTGATAGAAATTCCAAGCAAGGTTTTGGAGCAAGGTTAGCTTCCTCGTCGACAGCTCCACGAAAACGAGTGCACGCAACCGCGATTGCAAAGTTGACCTAAAAAATCCCGTATTCCGTTCCGAATGCGCGAGCGCATCTTCAATTTAATCAGCAATTTGGCTGAGACAGACACTCCGTCCACAACTGCAGTGAACTTTAAAGTCTGATTGAATAAGCTCTTTTTATGCGCTCATGCAATCTGTGCGCTCATCTCCGTAGTTCTTGCACGTGACGCGAGAGGACTGGGGATGCTTCAAATTTCTGGACTTAAATCTTTCCTTTCCTTTCATTTCCTTTACTTGTTTTTCGGTACTAGCTATCCCACATGCTTTCTTCACAGCGTTTGCAACGACTGTAAGTAAAGGTGAAACTAAAGGAAAGCAGTGGGGGTCTGGCTCCCTCCATAAAATTTACGTAATTTTGCATAATCTATAATAATCAATTTTAATATTTAAAATAATTAATAATAAATACGCATGTTTTATCTTAGAACTTTTTGTTTTATCCACTTTTTTTAAACAGTTCAAAATTGTTCCTTGGGACACTTTTCCGAATGTTTTCGGAGAGGCTTTCAGACCCCCTTTTGGTAAAAAAACAAATACCATCGTTACATCCAATGAAGAATTCATTGATTCCTTTCGTGATTTTTCTCTGATACTAGAAATAGTAGAAAATTTGATTTAAAGCTGAGAAAAACTGCCATCTTGTAACGTCATCAGGCGGCATTTCCCATTTAAATACATATGTATCAGTAGCAGATCAGTTCATTTGTTCATATATCTTCTGTTAATTGTCCATTTTAGAAAATAAGAATATTCTCATGATCAGTTCACTCCGTAGTTCCTTCTTGAACATGAAATTTACAAAATTTCAGACACTTGCAATCTCTCCATTTGTTCAGAATGATTTGTTATGACTAATAGAAAATTTTCCATGAGACTGAACCTAACGAAAGTGGCGTCAAAGAGGCTAAAAATGATGTTTCCCTCGGCAAAGTAGGGAACGACAACGCGTCTTAGAAATTAGCGCCTGGATACAACTAAACGTACTTCGTGGATGTCCGTGTTGCATAAGAAAACATTGAAGGCGCTTTGTCATTTCTGAAAACACAGGGATGCGGGGCTAACTTGACTGTTAAAAGCTAAACATTCTATCGATTACCTTCTGAATGGCTGTAATTTGAAAAGCCTCACATGTCTCTTGTAGCTTAACAACTTACTAATAGCCGATGTTTTGTTTTGTTTGTTGCAGTAATGAGCGTGGTGGAGTCCTCCCTGGCGTGGTACTGTTACTACCCGCGAGCTGGCGCGCTTTCTATCGGCGCAGCAGGTGACAACATGAGAGAGAAGGATTCCAGTCCGCGTAAAATGGTGCTGCCTTCGACCGACCCCGCCTCAGCTTCCCCCAAGCAAGCAGCCGTCTACCCTCTCACCGTCCAAGTTCCTGCGCTCGGCGACCACGAGCCGGCAGACGAGATGCCGTTCGACCTCTCAAGGGCGGGAAGTCGCCCCCACATGTCGCCCGCCGCCCGGCCACCACCCTCCCTCAGCGAGTGCGACGAGGACCAGCCTCTCGACCTCCGCGTCGACTACAAGAAGGTGACGCTGCGGCGGAACCTCGAGGACGAGAACCAGAATCTCATCATCCACTCGCCCTCGCCTTCACCTAAAGAGAACGCCACGCCTGCCTCCGGGCACGCTTCTCCCACGTCCAGCGAGAAAGAAATCGAGGTGGCCGATAAGCCAAAGGAGGAGCTCAATGATAAAGGGAAGTCGCAAGGGAAAGCCATGGCACCTTACCCGTTGCTGTTCCCCCACCACCAGCCACCCGTGCATCCGATTGTACTGGAGGTCATGTACCGCGCCGGCGAGAAGGTCCCACGCATGCCCCTTCCGTACTCCCCCTCGAGTCCCCCCGAATATCCACCTTACAACCCGTTCCAAGGTTTGCTCAACGGTCACCGAGTTCCAGGCCCACCTGCCTTCGAGAGCGTCCACCCGCCGATCCCCAACTCCCCGAAGCACCCGCAAGACCAACCCCTGAGCACGGTCGGGAAGCCCAAAGATAGGTACGCTTGCAAATTCTGCGGTAAACAGTTCCCTAGATCCGCCAACTTGACGCGGCACCTCCGCACGCACACCGGGGAGCAGCCCTACAAGTGCAAGTACTGCGAGCGCTCCTTTAGCATCTCATCAAACCTCCAGCGGCACGTTAGGAATATCCACAACAAGGAGAAGCCCTTCAAGTGCCCGCTCTGCGATCGGTGCTTCGGGCAGCAGACGAACCTAGATAGGCATTTAAAGAAGCACGAGTCGGACGGGCCGACGATCCTGGACGACCGGCACGGGAAGAGGGGCTCGCCCGTCTCGCAGAGGTGTCGACCCCCCGGCATGATCGGCGAGGACTCTTATTTCGAGGAGATCAGGTCCTTCATGGGCAAGGTGAGCGCCGACTCGAATCGAATCATGCCCCGCTCCAACTTCTCGCCCAGCTACAATTTGGTCTACATGCAGCGACAGATGGAGTCCCTCGTAGGAATTACCAAGTTGGATAGTCTGAGTAGTAACGAGAAAGAGAGCACCTCGTCCCGATCCTCATCCTCGTCGCTCCTCCAGGTGGCGTCGCCGCAGTCCCGGGAGAGCCCCGAAAGCCCCAAAAGCGACGACCACGAGAAGTCACACAACAACAATAACAACACAAGCAGCAATAATAAAAATACTTGATACCGGCTCCTCTCCTCTGTCGACCCATCTTCCTCTTGCCGAGTGAGGGTCGCCACAGAGTGCCGTAGCCGGAGACTCAAACGCACGGATAACAACGTCACCGCGGCGTTGCACCACACTTCATTCGGCTCCTCTGAACCAGTGCTTAAGTACCGCTCCGCAGGTGCTCTTTAACCTATCCTCTCTTCGATACACCTCGAAATATGTGACCAGATCCCTGAGAAGGGGCCTTATTTTCCAAAATTCCAAATTTAGGTTTTTGGTACCAAAGCGTGGAGTAAGAAAACTGAAAATTTTGCACCAAATTTGACCCCATAAAGGTTAAAGATTGAAGAAAGTATGAATTTGAAGTTACAGAATAAAAATGTCTAAGATATAGAAAAACATGGTCTAAGCTTTTGAAAAAAGTTGAGGTAAATTTTCTTCCGGAAGATAAAGTCCCTTTTCAAAATCCGGCCACAGATGCTGAATTTCCATCTTTTCAAGCCTATCAATGAGACAATAAGTCAATATTGTCAACTGTACCTGGATTGAGCCTTGCTTGGCGAGTTAATGAGACCTGAGTTGTGTCGCTCCGGCCCCGGTGCTAGTCAAAAATATATCCTTCTCTAAGAATCCAACATGGCGCTCTTTAGAGGTGGCTTGTTGAACAAGGCAAAAGAGAGAGTGAGTCCCGTTGAGAAAACCACAAAAACAGAGAGGAACAATTTTAAATCTATTTTCAAGACATTCTACACAAAAAAGAGTTGAGCTCATAAAGTAAAAAAAAAAAATTTTTTGGCCTGAAAAAAAGAGGTGAGAAGGGGAGCTGTTGGCCGCGGGCACTTAGTTTGGGTGAGTCAACTATATTTGGGCACTATGATCAGAAGATGAAGGATACGGTACACGTAGATTTATTTGTCGTCCGGTAAACATCACTGGCTTATGTAAAAGTAATCACCTCCTCGATTCTGTTTTTTCTCGATCAAACTGCCTATGACGCAAGGAATTTCCCAAACCGCTGCTGGTTTTCTCAACGAATGTGTCTCGTTAGAAAATTCTAATATAGTTGATTTTTAGCGTATAAAATGCGAGCCTGGTAATACCATTCAGTTGATTATTTTAAGTTACCATTATATACTTACTCAATTTGTTTATTCCTTCCTACTCTATCCTTTTGTAAATGATTCTCAATTTTTGAATTTAGAAAGAAATTGGATCTTTAATTTTATTGAAATTTAATGGCCTTTATTGAGTGCCTTTTACCAATTAGAATTAAGAACAAACTTTTATAAACAGACGGGGCTTTTTTTACATTTTGTTTAGAGTAATTTTTCATTCAAAATAATATCTCAAATCAGAAGTGTTGAACATATTACTATCGGTGTATGCAATCCCAGTTATGAATTCATATCTACTCACTCGGTAAAATGTATTTGATTAATATATTTTATGGAATTATATAGAATTCTACAGAAAAGGGTTAATTTTCCAAGGATGCAATTAAACCATTCTAAATTCATGTCTCCAGATAGTTTAACCAGTAAACTACTGATATAAATATTCCAACACTTCTGAATTTATTAAAAGGTTAGCCCCAATTGTCTGACGTAAATGTTATTGTGATAGTTACTTTTATAAAATAAATATTTCTTTTTTGTTGAAGATGTGCTTATTTAACGCTGTGTACAAAAAAGAGTATAAAAATTCAGAAACAGAACAAACCCATTGAAATCATAACCCCATGCAAAAAAATATCGGCAGTAATTTAGTTGCAAAATAATTCAATTTTAAAACATTAAATTATTTTTGATCACTGTTTTATCATAAAGTTCACTCTCAAAAACACGAATCCCATGAATACACAAAAAAGTGTTTATGTGACTTTGAAAATCTACTAAAAATTAGATTCTAATTCAAAGTCGATGATACTGACACACAGTTTCAGTAGAGTGGGGCATCTGATTATATTGGAAATAAATGGATTTTTATCAAAAAATAACTTCACTGCAGCGCTCTGTGATTCTTTGTATCACTCTGTCATGATTTTCTTCGCAACCAACGCTTTGAAAATTTGAACAACGACTTTATATCAAAATGTGGACTAATACAACCGCCAAAAAGTTGAGTGCTGAAGTATCTCATTTCCTGGAATGAAAAAAAACAATTGGTTGAAAACAAGTGTTTAGGAACTATGATAAGAGAGGAGAAGATTTCATTATTTCAATAATTTCAACTTTTCTCAATACTTTATTTCTTTGCCTTTTTTTCTTTTTATAATTTTGGATGTACTTAAATTAAGTTGGTATACCAAGAACGCTCAACTCGGCTTAATCGATTTCCCGGTGGAAAGATTATTTTCAGGTCACCGATTTTTTTTTTTATTTTTTGCATATTCCGCAAAAATGTACAGCACATTGCTCACATTCCGATAGTTTATATTAATGATTATCATCTTATGAAGAAAAAAGTTCCTCTTTCCATTATTTTAGAATCAAAGAATTGATAATATAGTTGAAAATCAACCTCCTTTTAAGTTAAGATTAATAATTAATGCATCCATTATGAATCAAAACTGGCTCATGTATCAGAAAAAAGCCGTATGTTATGTGTATGCTATGTTGTCAGTATCGCCCACGGAAATAATCATTCTTGTAGATACCATTGAACGTATGCGTAAAGAATATTCTTCCTCATTTTATATTGTTCCAATATGTTCGAAGAGGCACCTCTTGAAGAAAATTTATTCTTGGTCTTTAAACCACTCAACAGACTCAAATTATAAATTGTGGCATAATTAAAATGCATGGCTGGCCTGTACATCTGCATCCAAGCTCTAGGTCACCGATTTGTTTTATCTACTGGCAGTCCAATGAAACTCATACCTGTCCATCTCGTCAAGGTATCTGAGATTGATTGATTGATTTGTATGACAAAGTTTCAGAGTATTAATTATCAACTATTTTGCATGCAGGTATAGACCTGACATTTCTCCCATCCTCCCTTGTACGCTGTCATGCCACCTTTTTTTCTTTAGACGCAAATACTTTTTTAAAAAAAATCAAAAGTACCGTAATTGTTCCGTTGACTGTATGTAGAGTAATTTTATTTAGTTTGGAACTGGCGATACTGATGATAAACTGACCTAATATTTACAGTTGCGAAGACTGTGATCGGAGTTTTTAACTCTCAGCCCACATTGAAGTTCCATCTCAGTACCGTGTTTGAACAAAAAAAAAATTAAACTCTTTATGCTATTTTGTGTTTTGCAGCATGATGCTAGACGAAAGTCAAAAATTGTTTTCGTTTCCGTATATTTTATAGACCTGTTTTACACTATAAAACTAGAGAATAAATTAAAGTTGAAATTGTTGTTTATAAATCATGAAAAATAAATATTGAATCATTAGAAAGTAAAAGAAAAACCATTGTATTAATTTTCCTCATCATTTGTTAATTTCTGAAGAAACTTTCATACCCTTTGTATCGAATCATTTCCAATTAAACAATAAACTGTAATTCTCCACAAAATTAGAATGAAGGAGTTTTTAAACAAAACATCAGGAACTAGCTAAGCAAAAGTAGGTCAACCTCCTAGAATACTCTAAGTAACTCTGATGTTTTATTTGTATTAAAAAAATACGAATATTGGGAGAGGAGAGTAAAAAGAAAATAATAAAAAATTTCATGCGTTCCTGACAGATATATTTATACACGCCAACTGTAACGCACTTTTTGAAATCTACTCAGTACACTTATGAGTTATGCTTGTTACATCAATCCTCTTAATGAAACTATGATACAGTCTTTGAGTCATGAATAAGCACCGTTGCATTGAACAGAATTGAGTTCATTTTGGCAAAGACAAAACTGCAATCTGCCGTTTCTTGTGGTGTTGAGGAAAAGATCTGTTGACCAAGATAGGAAATGTTTGGGTGAATAAAATTCTAGGTATACGCCAAAAGTAATTTTCGATATCGATTGGATCCTTCATTCTTAATGGATAAGTTATAATCATCGGCGTTTAAAATCTGCCATACAAATTTCAATGGATTTTACACTTAGAAAACCAAAATTTCAAATCTGAAAAAAATTTCTGCTATTTATTAAGAATGTCACTCATTTCAGCGCTAAAATAAGTATGAATCAACCAAAAGGTATTAATGACAATATTTCATCACCAAAAAATGTACGTACAAATATGTCTGGTTGATGCATATGTGGGTGTGTGTAACAACACAGTCATGTTTTACGTCACAATCTGATAAATTCTGACACAGACTCATAAAATCTTTACTTTCAAAAAAAGTTTTAATGTGCGGGTGCGTTCATTTTGAATTGGACTGCATTTCGCAATTTGGAACTATAAATTCTGGCCCGGTTTAAAAAGAACGTATGTGCCATTAGTTTCCCTGTGCACATAAGTGTTTTTTCAGATGAGCCAGAATCTATAGTTCCAAATTGCAAAATGCAGTCCAGTTAATTGTCATTCATCATATGAAGATATGCGCACAGATGATGATGATAAATGGATCATAAAAACTCAGAAGTAACTAACGCAGATAATGTTTTAGAAAGTAAATTGTTTACGCAGGGCAAAAACTGTCAGATTTAAATACCTTCAGTGGAAAAAAAATGTGTGGATAATATTGATGTAGACAGAAAATGGGGGAAAAAATACACCCGTCCAAAAGGTTTTGTGTTTGGTGGGTTATATGCTAGGATTAATGAAATTAAAAAGAAAGGAGGACTGCAGGTAGATCGGAAATGAATGAAAGATATACCCGCACCCACTAATATAACCAGTGGCGTGGCCTGCTTTCCGATGTATTTATTGACTCGCCATTCAAACCTACGGAAAAGAATCGATGAACAGGATATTCGCAACAAACAAGTTAATAATCGATTCTTTATCACAAATTCAAATGGCAAAATTTTGACAATCGATCATTCATGCTTCGCCTCTGAACCAACTCGCTGTTTTCTAGACGGAAGGACGTGGTTAAAAAATGGTTCTATAAGTCTCTTGGCACCCACATCCGACAAGCACAGATTGTTTGTTTGTTTTAGGGACGTAATAACCCCCTCTTGATTGGTATAAAAATGAGCTCGCTCATATTGTACCTCTTCCTATCCCGAATTGGCGCTAGGGTATAAAGACGAGGTTTCTTCATTTGCAATAGAAGAAACACTATTATTTTTAACACTACATTCTCATTTTTTTTTTTCATTTTGATATTATTTTATCTTATTTGAGTGTACACTGGTGTTTGTCACACACAGTTTACACTGGTCAGAATTAGCACACCGGGGGCGGTAGGTCTGACACCGATAATTTACGAATATTCAAAGATAAAGCGCACAACTTGGTTTGGTGTAGGCACACTGACTACGTGAAGTAGGTGCTAATATGCGTTTCAGGCCTATACTAGGCCGAATGGAGTATGTTTGGCGCAATGCGTGAAGTATTCACACGGTCTTAAAGGCGCTACTTTTTACTCCACGCTTACTTTTTATTCCACGCCGACCCAGCCGACCGTGCTGTGTTTAGCGCAATGCGTGAAGTATTCCTACAGTCTTGTAGGCACTAATATGCGTTCCACGACAACCGAGCTGTGTTCGGTGCTATTATTCATACGGGCGTAGTAGTTCCCTTCTTGCTCGGTTGTTTGTGCCGATACACGAAGGCCAAAGCCCCATCTCGAGGTGAAAAAACAAAAATAAAATAATAAATAGAACTTTATTCCAAGGTGGAGTTTTTGCACGCACTTAGAGGATTATTGTCATTCAAAACGTGCTACATAAACTTCAACACATTTGTTTATATTTATTTACATATGTATCGATAGTCTTAAACAGAGAGCATTAAAAGAGCATTGCCTCGCTGAGCAATGCTCCGGTCGTTGTGGTCGATATAACCTAGCCCAAAATGTCGAGGAAAGTCCGTCGCTAAGGCCAATATATCGCTATATGAGATGTCGTCATAAACGATACGTAAATACTAGCACATTTGTTAAATCGGAGTTCAGCCGGGACCGGTCAAATTGCGTCGTTATGCCGGATAGGTCGATATATCAGATGTCGTTATATTCAATATCCACTGTATTTTTAACTTGAACATCGTAATAGTTGGGGGACAAATTTCACGGTTTTTATCGGGATTTTCTATGCCTGTGGGTTCACTTGAGCCCACGTAGAGCCACCTATGATCCTTGTAAACTCAGAGAATCCTTCTCTCCGAGCCTGGACCCATCAATCACCCGTTCCAAAAGGTGGTGAAGCCGATAGCTGAGAAAGAACCCGTGAGGTGGCTAAATTCTTGTAAAAGAAGTAAATTGTTGTCGCTTTCCGACTTTTTTAGACTGGAAAGGGCCTGTCGCTCAGCTGATAGGGTTGAAAAACGATTTATGGCGAATATATGTGATCATACGAATTTTTTGTGAAGTTCAACATCTGATAATAGCCGATATTTGCGAGGACCCTACGCGAGGTTGCAGAACTAGTCAAGGATTCTTACATTAGCTTCCACGGGAGTCCAGGATCCTATAGAAATCGTTCCCAATGGAAGTAACGTGTATGTTTTACTTCCTACCCTCAGTTTTCCATTATCTAATCCATCTTTTCAAGCAATTCGGTGTCATTCATTTTCCAGAGGCAAAATCAGCCTTTTCTCTCACACAGCCTGTGCCTGCGCCAATCAAAATTAGATACTTCCGTCTCCACATTTCTTTTTTTAAGATATTCTACTCTCATGCTGAGGAAAAACGTTCTGTGAGTTTACGAATGTTGCCGAACGTTTCCCAAATATTCATCGACAAAAATTATGAGTAATTTTTCTCGAAATTCCCAGATATATCAGAATTAATACTGAGTGAAATTCTCTGAAATATTGACGAAAGAATATTCATGAATTTTCCGGAAAATGCATATTTATTTAAAGGAAATTTGGCGACGTCCTAGGGCCCATCTGCTGTGCTGTGTAAGGACGCCGTATGAGCCATCAGACGTTGCCAAATTTCCTCCGACAAATCACGGATTTTCAGGAAAACTCGTGAATTTTTAACATCCGATTTTTCACAGGGTTCCGTTCGTAATTTGATCTAAAAAGTCTGAAAATTTCAAAGAAAATCAACCATAACTTCCCTCAGAAATAAAAAATTTTAAAGCAGAAATTTGGCAACACTGGAATGCTTATACGGCGGTTTTACTTAGCACGGCAGTCATATGGTGTTCCTCCGAAGCAGAGCAGTCTCCTCCTCGGGATTCAAAGGCAGGCGGCAAGATCCAAGCTGCTTCAAAAGCACGAAGTAGGGTGGGGGGAGGGGGGGCTAGGGGCTAGTTAGAGAAGGAGAGAAATAATAAAGGGGGATCTGGAATCTGGAGAGAATGACATGGTGAAGCCGCTGGAGCGTGCTGCCGGGCTAAGGAAGAACGCCGTATGAGCATTCGAGAGTTGCCAAATTTATTTTAGTAAAATGTTTATTATCGAAGGAGGTGATAAATATTTTTCCTTGAAATTTTCAGGAACTTCAGATCAAAATACTAACAAAATCCTCTGAAAAATTGGTAGAAAGATATTCACAAATTTTTCTAAAAAATAGTGATTTACCAGGGGAAATTCGGCAACGCCTGGAGGTTCATACGGCGTTTTTCCTTAGCGTGGCCGCGTGGCGTGGATCCGCGGATGCGCCCGGGTGGAAGTGGTGCAAGGATACGCGGCGCTCTTCGCGGGGCGGGAGTGCTCGGACTTGGAATGGACACTGTCCTGGAGCCAAAGTCGCGTCGTTCGTCTTGTCACTTGCAATCAACGCTACAATGAAGCTTTTACGCTTAAGATGATCGTTATCTATGGGTCAAGCCTCCGCCGGGATAACTTCTGATATCGCCGCTCCGGACTCAGGCTAGATTTTTTGCCGACGATAAACCACCGTTGCCACGCGCCGCAGACCCCTACACATGCAAAAAATTCGCAGAATGACGTAGGGCCGTGTGAATACAAGGTAAGTATAAAACATTAGTATGCTCTTCCCCACTGAAAAAAATGGCTTGTTTGTCTGCACCAAAGCTCGGTGTTTCATTTCATCCCAACTATTTCGGATCGTCAAACTGAACTTTCGGTTTGTATAACTGAACATGTTTGGTAAAGTGACCTGACGAATAAAGTACGGTCATGTATGCTGAACGTTCGGTTACACGAACCGGAAGTTCGGTTTGCCGAATCGAAAGTTCGGTTTTCCAAACCGAATAGTTGGGATGATATGGTACACCGAAAGTCGCGTCGGTATGGTTTCAGTTTCAGCGGTAAGTTTGAAACAGGGTTCCAGCTCTACAATATTCGATTCTCATTGGTCTTGACTTCCCACGGAGAGTTCCAGTTCTGCGATGTTCGAATCTTTTTGGTCCTTTTCTCCTCATGGGCAAATGCCTTGCCAAGACGGAAGAGTAACCAGTGCGATCGAGCGTTTCGTCGATTCGCGGGTGGTCTGTATGAGAGGAACACATGCAGCCTGCATCGTTCACTTACCTTGGTGGTTCACAGTCGTTTCTGAACCGACCAGATATTCTCTTTAGAGAGGACCCGCATGGTTTACATTGTAAGTAAGGGAGGTTTTTTAAGAGATTCTTAACAAAGTACCATAAAAAAGACAATTCAAACAAGCCTCAAGTAAAAGTCAACTAAATTATTTTGGAAATAAACCCCCTACAAGAGTTTACGATTAATTGCCTCTTCAAAAAATCAAAAATATTAAGAGAGAAATTCGCAGTTTATGAAAATATCTATTTAAGGTTTTATTCTAATTTAAAGTTTCTGAAAAATATAGAATCTTCAATTACCTTTTTTCTTTCCTCGCTCGCTAGATGATTCTGCTTTTGAAAAAGATTCGAAAAAATTATACACGACTGATCGAACTTACTTTAAAACTATCTTTTTCAAAGCAACGGGGAAAAGTCGGCCCCAGCTTCTACATCCCAAAATTCTCCAAAATCCAAGGGGGCTTACGTCCCCCCACCCCCTAAGAATAGGCCGAAAAAAAGAGGAAGAAAGAAGGAAGGATCGAAAGAAAGAAAAAGGAAAGACGCACATTATGTAAGTATTCTTAACGAAATTGACTCAAACTACATAGACTCTCAAAAATAAAAAATAAATCGAGAGTAAGCCCCCGGACCACCCTTTCCCCCTCCCCTCCTCGTTCGAGGTGTCTGGATCCGCCTATGCATGTCTTGTGTACACGAAACCCAATTTTCAGTGCGAAACTTCGTTTCAAAATCAATGAAGAGTGGAACAATCGCAGTTGGGTAGAGGCGTGCGACACGGCGACCACTCGCACAGTTGCAAGCAACACTCCCAGGAGGTGGACGTCGTTCGGCCGATGACCAAGGCGCCGGAGCGATGGGTAAGGGACGGCCTGAACCTAAACTCAATCTAAACGGCACCATACAACACGCCTTGCCGCATATGGGGTATTTATGCTCGGCGAGGCCATGATCGCGGCGCACCGTATGTGTATCAAATTAATAGTCTTTATGGGCTGAGCCGCGGCCAAAGCAGGAGTCATGGAAGCATGGATGCTTAGAAATACAGAATCAAGCTTATAATGAGTTGATAGCTGGGGGATAAAAACGATGAATTTCGCTCTGAATACCGGGCCCGAGCCCTGATGGCGTGGCGTGGACATGGGGAGCTGCCAGGCCTCCGTCTCGCATACCGAAGAGGAACGGTACGGGCACCGCCGCCGCAGCCGCGTCCGGATGCCCCGGCTCGAGCGCTTGGAGATGGGCCCGGATTAGACCACCGTGCGATACATCGAATCAATCGAGATTCGCTCCATACAGCAGCGTTGTCGGCTTTTAGCATTCTCTCCGCCGACCGAGGGGCAAGCGTGGCTAATTTTATCCGTCCGGGTCATCTGCATCCGAGCTTTTCATAATTTTGCCACGGCACAGCCGGAGGAATGATCTACTTCCTTGTCCGGGCACTACGCACCCGGTGTGAAGTACCGAGAGGAGTGCGGACTCATACGGAATGCCATTACTCATGCGGACAGCTCTGAAAAAATTTGAGCGCATCGTTGGTAAAACCGCGACATTATCAGCCAATCGGGTGGCGTTCCGTGAAATATACAAATAATAATTCCAGAAAATGAAAGTTGTCCGTCAGACTCATCTTATCCACGGAAAATGCGCAACAGAGAAAAATAATGCTCCTGTCAATACTTTTTCTCCCCCCCCCCCCTATTCCAACAATACGCGATTGGGAATCACGGTTTTTCGGGAAAGTCAAGTGCCAGGGACGGAAAACCTCCTGGGTGCATTCCTAGTGGCTCTTTAAGGTGCGTGTAATTACTGCGTATAAGCATGCATTTCTGTTTGATTTCCCAGAGAAATAGATATCAGTCTAAAACTTCTGGAGAAGTTACGCTGGAGCTCTAATATTTAAGTCACCATATAGGTACGTCTTTCGCTCCAAAATGAATGGGATGAGAGGGCGCGCGCGCATTGACGTTATTCCGTAAGATTCCGAAAGACGACAGTCACATGAAAAATGCTCATTTTGATTTTCTTCCACAATAGTCGATCTGTTTACGCTTAAATGAACTTAGAGGGCACTCCTTTTCCTCCAAAACACGGATTGTCGAACGTGTTTAGAATTTCTTAGTTTCAATTCCTTTTTTACACACTCACTAGCATCAATCTGAAGACATACACAGGAATTACTGGGCTGATCGAAATATGTATAAAGAACGCGCATTGACCCATCGTGCAATAATCTCTTTAACGTGAGAGCTCACTGAGCGCAAATTTTCCGTCCTTGCGGAGCAGGGAGGGATGCTGACCGTTGCGTATCCCGGCAACTTAATTTATGTCCAATTTTTTTCCTACGATAACATCGCTAAGAAAAACTGACAAGAGTGTCGGTGTATTCTTAAGTCTCATTTCAAATTTGGCTAAACTCACAAATCTACAGCGCGGAGCTTGTGCTCAAGGCTTCTCTAAAGAGAGTTTTCCGCTGAGGACAAAAATCGCCCATTTCGTTCTTTACCCCAGAATTCGGCTCCTGGAAAATTTGCTTCCAGTATGATAGGGTACATTTTCACAGATATACGAAGAAAAAGGAGCACAGGGTTCTTGGATGATATGGACATTTCCAAGTAATTGTGGTATTCCTCCAATCAATCGTGGTAGTAACCCAATAAATTAGGTTACTATAATGTTGTTATATAAATGTTGCGGTACTACCTCAACTTGAGTCGTGGTACTACCACATTATTTGGAAATGTCCATATCGCCCAATAAATACATTTTAATGCCAAATTTGGCCGGCTAAGCTGTATAGAACATGGTAATTGATTGAAAAATCGAACAAAAAATAAAATAAACACGTAATATGAAGACGACCGCAGTTTGTTGGCGGTCGAAACGTTTGCTTTGTTTCTTGTAAGTCTTATATTATTTCTCTTTTACACGTAGCTTGCAAAATTACTTGTTTAATTTGTTTTTGGCTTGTAGCTTGATTTTTTAATCAATTACCATGTTCACCCAATAAATTGGGGTAGTCCAAAATTTTAGAGGATAACCTCTGAAACTAATATACTGTCACATAATAAGAAAAAGAAAGAACGCAAAAAAGAAGAAGAAGAAAGAAAGTTGACATAATGGGATGTCAATGACGGCAGTGGTGCTAGGATAGCAGCAGGTAGTCCGTAAAGTTCCAGGTCCCTTTGTTTATTGCTCGTGTTGGCAGCCATGAGAAGGCATCATCTGGTGGAGCCATTGATTGAGTGGACGAGCGAGCAAGTGAATGATTGAAGTCGCGCGCCCCTCTGAGTCGAGTCGCACCCTGGACTCGTGCCGCGTCTCTAACAAGATAAATATTACCCGATTCGGTCCGTCTCCAGCCGTCCGCGTCGCCCGTTTCCATTCATTCCGCATAGCCCTGCGCCCTCTTTCGTTTGAAGTTTGATACTAGCCGACCATGCTCAGACTCTCTACCTTGTCAAATATCCCATAATCGCCATAAAACATGCCGATATTTCTGAGATTACTTCATACATGCGGCAACGTCAGACCTGTGCGCAATCCTTGCACCGTATGTCCGTCTGTCTGTCCATCCGTTCGTTCGTCTTCTTCCTGTTCAGATTCCTCCGTGGATAATGAATGAGAAAGGTAACGACGACCGGGAATAAATAATTCCCCGCGCAAGAGCCAAGGAAGCTTCTATCGCTTCCACGGGCTTCCAAAGCTCGAAAAAGTTGGCAGCCTCGACGGGTTTTTACGAAACCATTGTTCATCCGATGGAAATTAGACTGGGATTAAATTTGAAATCGAAACAATATTTTTGATAGTATATTATGATAATGTAATAGCTTTTATTGTGTTTCTCTAGAGACTTTTTTTTTAGTTTAAAGTTACTTCTTCGTGTCTCGTGCAAGGTTTATATGGACGTATTTATGCGAAATGGAACCATGTGCAAGTGGAAAGATGGGGTGTGCTCGTTAGTGCTCGGGCCACAAGAATGAATGGGACTTTAAAAGCGCCAGTGACGTCAGCGGCAACGAACTATGAGGAGGCACGACGGGGAGATGGGCGGCGGGACTCTTTAACTCATGAGCCCTGTCCACAAGGCTCTTGTCACATGCCCACGGCTCACGAGTTAGCTCTCAGTTCCTTTTGATTTATTTGAAAATCCCGCTTTTCCATTTTCTCGAAAGGAACTATATCCACTGACCACATTGTTCATTATCCAGCTCCCAATAGCACACCCCATCCTTCCACTTCCACAGAGTTCCTTTTAGCATAAACACGTCCATACGCGTGTTCGTCCCGAGTGACTATGCTATTGTGCGATGATACCACCATTCGACCACGTGGGAGCTCGTGTTGCCTACACTGAAAACTGAAGGTGAACTGCCAAGGCGTTACCATCATCTCTCAGTTCCTCAGTTCTAACATCAAAAGATGTATCCGAAACGTCATCAACGGGTGTCTTCATAACGTCATCAGCAGGAGTCCCAGTGATCTCTTGAAAAGGTGTTTTGGATAAAGCGTCATTGATCCATCTAACCTATAACGGCATCAGCCCCCCTACCTAGCATTGACGTGTGACCTTTTAGGAGGGGTCCCTCTCTTGAGGCACCATCTTCAGTATCCATGACACAATGTTAAAGCTTGATTCTCAATTTCAAGATATACGCTTTGAGATATGCAATACACATGATACATTAGATGTAAAATATGTATATGGAATGTACTGTATATAAAAAGAAGATGTATGATACATGGTGAAGGAGACATTTTTTATCTTTACGTTCCTGTGTTCATCGGTGCAGTGTCTTATGCTACTGAAGATAAGATTTTTTGTGATTTCATTATTAAGTCGAGTGTAACTACCGAGGTGAATCGTCACGAATAAACTGATGAGCAAAAAACCTGCTCATGGTGTGATCGAGAATCAGTGAAGTTTAGCAACTGTTATGTCGTCCTCGAAGTAGGGCAGTGACGGTCATTTGTCAAGAGGGTCTGTGATTTGGGGACTAAAGTTGAAGACCAGTAGTCGACTCAACAAGTAATCCTAAAGTGTCAAAAGCTTCTTCTAATCTTGACACACAACGGTAATGAGACAGGTAAGTGATCGATTTTGGCGAGGGAGCCTCTTCAGGTTACACTGGAAAAAATTGTTTTCCGATCATGGAACTGAACAGCGAAGCCATGACGTTTCATTCTTCTTATTTTGTCTCGTTTTAGCAAAATTTTGCGGATAATTAGGTACTTAAAATGCAAATCCCTGCCACATGCAAGTCCCCCATATCAGTGCATTCAGGATTTTTTTTTCTTCCGTCAACCAGGTAAGCTGATTTTCTCTGTTCTTGCACGACGGGTACGAGGGCTGACGAAATGCTCAACCTCAAAGGTGTCGAGTCAAAGGCGATTTGACCATAACACGCCGCACGTCAGAAAATCAAATGCCCTCAGCTGTTTCCATCAAATCCCCATTTTCACCAGAAATATGAAGTCAAATCGTTGTTTAATTCAATTTAATTCGCCAGGGAGTACTTTAAAAACCATTAAGTGACCATTAAGGCATTATAAGAATGAACATTAGCACCGAGTGGTGAGCAAATGGTCGTCAATTAATCGTTGCAGAGACCTACGTTTATCTATCCACGGTTGTTAAATTGAGAAGAAAATCGCTTTTTTACAACGCACGAAGTCAAGAGATGTTTAATTTTTGAACTTGCGACGAGGAGGCAACTTTGAACCCATCCAACGTAACCGTAACTGATTCTATTGAGGGACTGCTGCCTCAACGGTAGGTAACCGCTTCGTTTACGGCAATATAGCCTTGTCTCATGATACTCTGGAAATCTTTTGACGCAATATAATCTGAATTTTACAGATCCTAGACTTATATCTTTGGAACTACATTTTTCTTATCGACCTTCAAAATTTGGCCTTTCAAAAAGGATCATCAAATGAAGAAAAATTAGTTTAACTTAAAATTTGCGCCTCAATCCTAACCTAACTCGAGGTTGGCCAATTAAATGCAAGACTTTTCAATTCGATCCTTTCAAGACTGCCCGCAACGGCAAAAAAATATGTCCACATAAATTGAACGTATTTAATTGGATCGCATTTAGTATAAAGGAACCAGCAGGACTACAGTGTTTTCAAAATCGTGCAACATCTTCTATGCTTTTAAAAAGACTTAATTTACAGAGAGTATTGAAATTTACATGATTATTTTCCTTTAAAATGAACAGTTTTTTGGTGGGAAGCAAAAACAATTTGCTACTCTGAGATATTTTTTAGATAATTATTGAAAAGCAACATTTGAACAACACTGTGATCGTGCCGGTTCCTTTTTGCTAATTGCGATCCAATTAGAATCAACCTAACTACGAATATATCGGATGTTGCCCAATTATCTCCCATCCTTTATTTTTTATACAGAAAACTAATCAAAACGTGTATGCACTCATTTTTATATTCTCAAAACTCTATGTGCGTTTCCGATTCCGGCAATCAACATTTTGGCACATAAATTCACTTGCAAAAGAAGTACCGCCTCAAACTGTCCGCGCTGAAAAATCAGACGCCTGATCCTCCAGGGACCGGTACACTTCATAATTATAGGGGAGTCAGTTTATTTCCTCACAAATATTTGTTTATTTTAATTGGTGGTTGAGCTGGCATCGGAATAATGAATTCTGATCACAGGCTACCCGACGGAGGAGATGAATTGACTAAATTTGATTTGTGACTTAATAAAGTTCCCCAAATGATGAAAAAGAGGATGAAAGGAGGGATGGGCAGAGTTTTAAATTGATGAGGAACCAAGCAATTATTGCACTTTCGCGAGGCTGTAACGATCTTATCTGAGCTGTCCTGCGCGTTTTCGGTAATCTTGTTCCTTGTTTGGTTTCATCCTGGTTGCGGTTCTTTGCGCAAACCCATCTTCATAATGACGCTCAAATGCATATTCAATAGTATGTTGCGGCCGTTTATCACAGGAAAGAATGAAGACACGGCAGACCAGTATACGCCTCTAAAATGGGTAATTCCCGTTGCCTTTGTGGGTGGTCAGTTTTTAAGCGTAATTTTACCCCGTGAAAAAATTACCTACGGGGAATAATAATCAAGGCAATCCTTAAAATTAGCAAAACCATTATTCTAACCGATAGAGGCAGGAATCCGTTGTTCGAATGTATTTTCTGCCATTTTGTGTGCGACTTACTTTTTATACTCTCACAAACCATCTTAAGTAATCGCATGTATGTATTTTTCCTCTGCCTATGTCATGTCTACTGAACTGATGCTATACCAGTCTAGTCGAAACTAGACTATAGTCTTCGCGGAAAAAGACTTCCAAATAAGTTGTGAAGTAAACTTATTATTATCACATTGCATCTGAACCAAGGTTTAATGTTTCGATAGTAGACCCAGGATCGAAGTCTGACATCAAAGCGTAGATCTTGAATCCTGCAAAGGAAGTAGCTCTAAAAGCGGAATGTGGCTCATCACGGGATTAGCAATTTAGGTGCTCTACTGAGGGAGTAGATCTAATAGAACCCCCTATAATTTAGGTAGACATCTAGCTCTGCTCAGCAATGGGAAAAAACATATTTTCGAACGAATTTTGGAAAGCGTCCAAGCCGTCCAGAGGGCATCTATTTTCGTGCCGAAAACATAACGTTGCATACTTTTCTGGCTACTTGCAAACAAGTATTCGAATACACGTTGGCAGGCAAGGTGTTCATATCGCATACCATAATTCTGGTATTAAAACTCTGGGCTTTGAACTTGAGTGTCAAAACGGCTGTGATAATTTGCTGCGGCTGATTGAATCTCTCAGTTCAAAAACTATTCATCTCGGAAAAATGAAATATTTTAGGGGAGGATACAAACTGCGCAACAGTCCGAAAAAGAGTGTTTTTACAATAAAACGCAAAAACATAAACATCATAAGAATCCGAGTTGGGTCACTTTCGAACTGAGAGATTCGATTGTTCTGTGATAAATTTTGATTTGACATAACAACCGTGGTAAAGCACGACCAAGAGCCAAGGAAAAACAACGCAAGCTTCAATGTGTCACCGAATTTCCTATCGTAAAATATGCATTTTCTGGAAATCATGAATTTTTTTAAGGTTTTTGGAGTATTTTCTTAGCGATTTAATATAACACTCCTCAAAATTTCGAGGGAAAAACATTTTAAAACATTTTTATTGTAAATTTTACATTGGAGAAAATGTGACAACATTTCATTGTTCATAAGGCGTTTCTCCTCAGCACGGTTACACGCACCTCAACCGTGTTCCTGTTCATACGCTATCCTCATCGCAGCCGTTTCAGTGGCGTGGCGTGAATTGCGATATATCGATTGTTATGCCATTTAAACCTATGGAAAAAGATCGATTATCAGGGCGTTCGCAGCGAACACCTTAGTAATCGATTCTTTACTATAGCTTCAAATGGCGATATATCGATAATCGATCCTTCACGCCACGCCACTGAGCCGTTTACGAAAAATAATTAACAGGGAGTATTGGCGGAGGGGCACGACTAGGTTCGCTAGGAAATTGATCGGTCTGTTTAAAAAGCTCGTCCGCGCGGCGAGTGGGATGAGCTCGTTTGTGACTGACACTCCAACCCGAGGAAGGGGGCGTGGGGGCGTGACATGAGGGGGTGAGACGGAGGGGGGAGGGAGAGGATTTCTGCGGCTGGCGCGTCAGTTTAAGGCGGGCCCATGGCCCCTGCCTGTGGAAGCGAGTCAAAGTTCAATTGGTGAATGGCTTAATCTGTTAAACAGTTAACTTGCAGCGGGCTACGCTCTTTGCGCGTAATTATATTTCTCCTTCGAAGAGGTTACGACAACGGGCAGATCGGCTCATTGCGCAGCTACCACCGACCAATCGGAGTCGCCGATATTCTCCGGTAGCTGAGATTGCAATCGCAAGTGCTCGATTAAGAAAGAGCAGGGTTGATAAGAGACGAGGGGAGGTAGGGGCGGGAGGAGAATGGGGAGAGGAGGAGGGAGAGGGGTGGAAAAGTGGAGGGAGGGGGAGAGACAAAGGAGAAAATAAACAGAAAAAGAGAAAAGAAAAGCAAAATAGAAGTAAAAAGTGGGTCAAACGTTATCAGACGTCAGAGACAATATACTTTGGAGGCCCCATACTGTAAGCTTCCCTAAAGTTTACTTTCGGAAGTAAATATACGCTTAGATTCGCTTAATAATGACTGATGACCAAAAAGGTTTAAGTACTTGGTTAAGAAATAACCCAATCTTAACCTGATATGCAAAAACTCGTCGAACAAGGTTCTCATCCCAACATTTATTAGTTAAAGTTCATCAAATGGACGTTATTAGGGATTACACCTGGATTCCAAGCTCAGATGGAAAGAACATATTAAAAAAAAAATAGCTCAAGTAAAACTCAAATTTCTAAACATGTTTTGGCTACTTGGGAAAAAATCAAAATTGGATTTAAGGTTAAAACTTTTACTCTACAAATCGATGTTGAGGCCGATATGGAGCTATGGCTGCCAATTGTGGGGTTGCGCAGCCGTAACAAACCTCAATCAAATGGAAATTATCCAAATGAAAATCTTAAGAAACATTGCTAAAGCACGCTGGTATGAGAGGAACGTAGGTATAAGAGCCGACCTCAACATCGATTCAGTAGAGGATTATATCACTAAATTATATACCTCTTATGAAAACCGACTACATAATCACCCAAACCCAGAAGCCCTCGCCTTACTGGAAAAAAGTGAAAATGTGAGAAGACTAAAACGCAGGAAAACCTTTGAGCTTGGAATCCAGGGTTTTTCAAAACTTTTCCCATAATCAACCTCACGTGCCTCCTTATGATCCTTGGACATATCAGGAGTAACTAGGTCTTAGGACGGGTAGCCCGTCGTAACCCAAATAAATCAAAAAGACATTCTTATTCTGTAATAAAAATGTTTTATTATTTCACACACCTGTTATGAATTTAGGTAGTTATTAAGTTAAAATCAATAACAACTTAGTATAATTTAGCCACTAAGATTTAAAATAAGCTGTTAAAAGACTCAAGTAAGTCTAATAGCAATTTCTTGTACATTGTTCTTTATTTTGTGCAAATAAAAAAAAAAAAAAAAAAAAAAATCAAATGGACGTATTCCTGTCAAACGGAACTAAGCGCCATAGGGAGAGGAAGGTAGAGGGGGGCTTGGATTGGCGGCGGAGATGGGCGTCGGGCTCATTCCGTCCTATACTCGCAATGCTTTTCCATGGCGCTTAATTCTGTTTGACAGAGCGCGCTATCCGGGATTCTAAATCCCTCAAAAGGAACTCAAATTGGCGCTTAGTTCCGTTTGGCAGAAATACGTCCAAATTTCATTTACTTTCATTGAAAAAAGTGACGTGATATTAAAAAACCTGCAAATAATGTTGGAGTGAGACATTTCATGCTTACACTGACTCCAGGGACAATGCTGGGACCAGAACTGGTAAGATATTGATTGAAGATGTTAAATCCATAGGTGTTGAAAGCGAAAATGTCCATTTCTAGATGAGCTCCAGGCTCTTTAAAAATGTCTTTGTTTGAGGATTTATCGGATGACGACACGTCCGGTTTTATCATGGACCTTTTCACGCGAAATGAGGCTCATTTTCGCCGCAAAAGCCAGTTAGCCGGCGGCTACACGCAGAGGTGAGTGAGCGAGTGGGAGCCGCGCGTGCCGCAGAAAATGAAAATTTTAACTCGAGGCGAAAACCACTTCCACGACGCGGCCGGCGCGGCGAGGCATTGTGATCCGGTGAGCATTCATTACGCTGACATTTTGATGTATATTGGCGGTTGCACCGGGCTCCATCGCGACGCTCAAGATCCGTTTGACGGCTCCGGCCGCTCCAAGGGGCGTCATCCCGTTGCACTGCTACCGGCATCGAAATTCGTTCGCAACTCTCCGGGACCATCCTTGGATTACGTAACGCTGCATCTGCTAATTTGCGTGACGCTGTCAGGTTTCCGCACGGACGGACCCACTCTCCGAACTTCATGCGTCCCATAAACTCACGAAAAGTCTTGACCCTGGGTCAATGTAGAGTCCCTTTATACTGAGAGTCAAGACAATGTGAATCCATTTCTGATTGGTTCCCGTATTTGAGGCCTTCACAGTGTCACAAACGGGAATAAAGATTACAGTTTCACCGATTGAAAAGATTATAATCTGGAATGGACCAGGGAATCACGGGTTCGGCAAGGAACAAACGGAATGAGAGAGGGAACGGAGGAAGGAATTTGAAAATGGGCCGATCAAAGATTACTAAAAACATTCAATTTCTGTAATCTTTAATCCCGTTTGTGACTCCATGAGGGGTGTTGTCTTGACTCTCAGTATAAAGGGACTCTAGGTCAATGCTGCCGTGCTAAAGAAAAACGCCGTATGAACCTTTGGACGTTGCCAAATTCCCTCTGATAAAACACAAATTTCCTGGTGAAATTATGAATATTTTCCTTTCGATTTTTTAGATAATTTTGTACGCGATTTCATCTAAAGTTCCTGAAAATCTCAAGGAAAAATATTCATAACTTTCCTGAAAAATAAACATTTTACTGAAGGAAATTGGCAACTCTCGAATGTTTATAGGGCGTTCTTCCTTAGCACGACAGGATGGGTCTCGTACTCGAATCCCGGTAGTGGCGTCAAAACGGACTGAAGAGTTGATCTGCAGAAATAGATTCTACTCGGCCTTAATCCCCGAAAATTTGAAAAGCCTGAATTGTGGATGTGCTATTTCGCCAAGTCCCGAATACCATTCACACATGTCCATAGGTGGTTGTAAAATCCTGGCCGAATACAATAATAGGTGCCGAATAAATTGCCCCCCCCCCCAAAAAAAAAGCACCCTCCCCCTCCCTCCTACACCCTCACACACAAATCCATATTTAGTTGAATACTGATGAATTTCTCAGAAACAGCCGAAAATTTTGAAGAAAAGTACGGTAGAGAGGTAATGGGAATGAGGGTGAGAGGGGCAGGAGGATTAAAATAGTCTGTGGGAAAATATATTAACATTTTCTTTAAAAAAAAGAGAAAAAATTCGCTTTGATTATTAAAGTCCGAGATCCGACCGATACTTAGCGGCGAAATCGTGACACAAGTTTTGATCACTCAAATCTGCACTGACACGTAAAATGGTCGTGTGCCACGTATTGGCACACGCTACAATGTGGCAGACGACCGTTTCCCGTGTCAGTACATTAAAGGCTATCGATTTAAGTGGTCAAAATTTGTGTCACGAGCTTGCCACGAAATATCATTCGGCTCTCGAACTATTATTACTTCCAGAAGTTTAGTGAAAGTACGAAAAACAAAAACTAACAAAAGAGGAAACCTGTTACCTGAAACTTTTTTAAAGCGCTCATTATTTAAACTCGCTAATAAGATGACAGAGTTAAAGAACTCGTAAAAATATTCCGAATTCTTATTATTTTACTTTTTTTTAAGAGCGTACTATCGAAACACTGTCAAAAAATTCTTACTACTCACCCCCTTTAGCCTTACTTAATTCGTCGCTCCTCTGGCGTAAGGACGTATCTCGATTTCAACGTGAGCCATCTTCTCCATATAACTCTGTGCCTTTGAAGGATCATATGGAAATAGAGATACGCCCTTACGCCAGAGGAGCGACGAATTCAGGGAAAAGCATTTACCTATAAGTTTCCCATCGAACTTGAGATCCAATATTTACTAATTTGAGGTATCGTCGTTATTTACTCGGCCCTGAGTATGAGCTGCAATTATTGACATAATCTATAAACAATTATTGGCTTGATGCAAAGGTCGCCGGGTGTCCCCCCGAGCTTGCCAGAGCGTGTGGGATGAAATAGGGACCGGAAAAATTCTTCCATGAATCATTGACTAGGGCAATAAAGCACGCTGTCATGATAATTATTTACGTGGACGTGATTATGGCTTTTGGATGAAGGGTGTCCCAAAGGTCTTGTCACCAATCCTTAGAAGAACGGACAAAGGAGGCTAGAGGAATGTGATTCATGTGTACGTAAAGATTGATTCATCAGACAGTCAGAGACGTACTTTCGCTTATAGTATCGCTAGTAGGAAAAACGAATCGACCAGATTTTTTTGTTAGTTTTTTTTCTTTTTTTTAGGTTACATTACCCAAATTTTTAGGTTGTAAAGTAACCTTCGTCAGAATTTCGGTGCGAGCCGCCAGAACCGAACCTGGATTACATTGATTGGTGATGGTCCAATTTCCAAACCACTTGCAAGTCGCGACCCCTAAATGATGATGAAAGAAACAAAAGCACATTAGTTCAGCAGGACTTCTTCCTAATTCGCTGTTGTCTAAGATTAACTCGGTCTAAGGTTAACTTCGGTTAGTTTGACTGAAAATTCGGTCCAAGTCCTGTCGGTTGATCTGAGTGGAAAAGAAGAAACTCGAAGTATCCAAAAGTAACAATAAGCCTCCGGTTGGCGTGGCTATCTTATAATGCTCCATCTAATTTCAATGCCTTACATTTATTGGATTTTACATTTTCACCAAACTTTTATTATTAGGAAGATTTTCATACGTACGGTAACTCAATTTTTCTCGCATGACTTTTCTTTTGTGTACACATATCCAATAGGATTCACGGACTACATTTTTCAAGAAGAATCCCTAGTTTCGTGTATATGCCTCTGCCAGTGACCTAATTTTGTAAAACCCTGAACTTTCGTACAAAATTCTTCTTTCAAAACTCCCCGTGCATATAGTTCGTCTACACTACTTACTACCGTCAACCATCCTCTCTCTCAATGAGCCGTGTATAGACTAGAGAACTCATCGAAGGTTTTATTGAATGAGGGCATTTAGATATCTTCTGAGAACCTTTGACCTGAGTATTTAAAACCAACAACACTGTAAGCAAAGTAAGCTATCTTAGAAGCTTTGAAATAATATTGCAGCTTTTACCAGTCACTTCAAGTCACGTGTCCGTTGTCTCATTTTTTGTAATGTTGATTGCAATCGCGGATCAACTGCTGTGTCCATTTGCAGCGCTCGCTCGCTTGCATTTGCTGACAAAAAACAGATAGTGGCAAGGCACAGTGTTGTCGCGAAGCGTGATGATGCATAGGCCGTTCCCTTGCATCTTCACCCATTCGCAATATTGCCTCCCAAATGTGAAGTATTACAGTCCCAGTGGGCAACATTGCTGCGAATGAGTGAAAGTGTGGCTGAAATAAGTCCCGAACTTATCTCTGAGTTATGCCGAACGTGTCGGCGCAGAAATATAAGAAATGCAGCAGAAAAGAAAGATGAGACCTATTGATAAGCAGGAATTGTTCACAGTTTTGACAAGCTTTGAAATATAAAGGGACTGATTCGACACATTAACAAACAATTTCAAATAGCCCAAAAAACGCATTTCCGTGGATTTGCCTGTTTTCCACCATAAACCAATGAAATTTTTCCCGCAAATGGAGGGACCCGCGGCTACTGGAACCCGTCAAATATTTCAAATTATGGAAAAACGCGTATCCTAGAATTACTAGAGCCAACTGCTTTTCCACACTTCATTTTTTTCAATTTGGAAAAAAGAGCGGGATCCGTTTACCCTTCTGTCCACGGATACAGTGGGAAAAAAACACATTGGATCTAGAGTCTAGACTCTTAAAAACATCGACAAGAAGAAATAATCTTGATTCAATCAGATTAGCTTGAATCAAGAACCAAGCCTCTTAATTTGAGCGGATTTCCTTTTGATTTAGGCTTAAATCTGCTTGAATCAAGAGTCCGTTTTCTTGTCAATGTTTTCAAGAGTCTGGACTCTAGATCCAATGTGTTTTATTTCCAGTCTATGGAAGGAGACTTAAACGCCAGGATAGGAATGCAAACGAACGTTTTGGCAGATTAAGTAAAATTTTTATCGATCCTTTTCCACAGGTTTAAATGGCAGATAAATTGATACATCACCAAGCACGCCACGCCACTGATTACTAATTCATGCAGGCCACACTGAGGGTAGGGAAACCCTAAAGCCTAGCATCTTTAGTAGTCACCTACACTCATGAAAATGAAAGTCAGAAAAGCGGCAGGCCAAACAAGCATTAGAGCAAACAAGCAAGAGACGCAACTTCGTAACTCCGATCTAGATGTTTTCAATCTCTTACTAATAAATTGTTTCATTTCCGAAAAACTATTTAGTCATCCATGCTATACATTTTCAAAACGATGATGACACGCCGCAGAGGACTCAAAGTGACAAAATGAGACATGATGGTGATCAACAATGGTGGTGATGGTGATCTTTGTAAGTGTTGAATAAAAATGAATTATCTTGAATGGAGATACGAGGTTTTTACCGTAAACTACAGCGTGGCCTTTCGGGGGCGACGGACGAAAACGAAACCGTATCCGCGATCCGCGGCGCACGAAGAGACGTCTAGTCTGTCTGTCCCACCTCCATCCGCCGCCGCCGCGCGCCATCGTGCCCAACTGCGGGCATGCGCTGATTTTTGCAGTCTTTAATGAGTGCTCAGCGCCTGCCATCAAATGTCATAACTCTCCGATGACAAATTATAATGATAAACGGAACATCACACAGTCCGCAAAGTATAGAGCAAGCACCGCCAACCCCGCACAGTGAGCAAAAACTTCAGAGTCACGGACAAAACTCCTCCGATTGAACATGAGCCAAAATTTATAAACAAATTCGTGTGTAAAACAGTGGCGAGGTGAAGAATCGATTGTTAAGGTTTTTGTAGCAAACAACTTGTCTATCGATCCTTTTCCATGAGGTTAAATGGCAGACCAAGCGATATATCAAAAGACGTCAGGCTACTGGTGTGAAAGTATGATATCTTGAATTTGCCACCAATTTGGTCAGAAGTTGCTCTGAAACCACAGAGTACCTACACCACACCTAAAATTTCCCCATCCCATAGGAACCTTCCCAGCGAGGAAAGTGGCATTGAAATTTTTGTGAAAACTGATCCTGATTGCGTGAAAAATCGTGTCTCCGGTAGAAATTTTGATAAGAATCTTAAGAACTAATGATGGTCATTCCTTGGGACTCCCTTGATTTTATTTTCGCCTCTGATTTTTTACTTTTAATATTTAATCGTTTGTTCTCATTTTGGCTTCTCGTGTAATTAACTTAAATGGATAATAGATCATAACATTCTCCACCTTGCCTTTCATGTTAACTCACTTATTGAGAAAATGTAGCCTATAGATATAGACTCTTCAGGAACAAATTGGGAATGTAACAGACTCTAGTAAGAGCCTTTAGTAGAGAAGGTACCCCATACAGACATGTATGAAGGGTGAATACAGAGTTAGAGAGCTGAAATTCTTAAGTACCACTTTCAGTAACCAGATGTGTAGATGTAGACGATGACCTCGCTCAAGTATCAAAGAAAATTATTTTACATTACGCACTATTGATTCGATTAGAAATATAGTGTGAGTATGTAAATCTACTCCTTCTGCGCTAAAGTTTTATCGTGGAGACTTGGATTTCAAAAAATTAGGTCCAATGATGTATATGACAGAAAGCAAATATCTTCATCCTAACCTCATTGTCACTCGCACCAGGCTCATAAGTATTGTTCAGCGGGATACTAGATATCATCAACCGATACTTATGTGTTATAGGACATATCTGGTCCACAGCTAATGACGATCAAAGTGACGGCTGTTGGACTATCAAACGATGTGAAGTTCTCTGCAACTTGGGTTTCTAAGTAATTCAGTGAGACTCTTTGACGCTGAAGGGTCTGATTTAAGATTGCGAGGGGCAACTGTGCGCTGTATCAGGGAACCAACTTGGGCTGCAGCGAACGCAACGACGCTGCGCGTCGAGAGGAATCTTGTTTTTCATTCTGATCAAAAATTGATAAGATTCTTCCTAGAAAGTGGAGTAGCGTGGAATTGCACGAAATTGTCATAAAATATGGCCTGATATTGATCGTTCGGTGGTGGCTTCACCATGCACTCGCACTTACTCATAAAAGAACACTTGCTTCGTTTCATGTTGCCGTCCTGCCAAGAACGGAAAATCAGCACTAACGCCATAAGATATAGGATTGAAGTCACCCAAAATCCTTGAGAAAATTCTACTTCTCCTATGATAGTAAACCTTTCATATTATTACATCGTCGTTTGAAACAATGGGAAATATTTTTGAAAGGCATGATATTTTACAAAGTAATAACATTTATCTATTAATGCAAAGAGGACTAATGCTTCGAATGCAGAATCTGTCCCCCATCCCTTCCCGTTAGTCTGGGGATAATTGCTTCTAAAAGCTTGAGTGATTAGCATCCAAGTTGAGTCACACAATTCGGCCTCAGTGAAGTTTATTCATGCTAGTTTTATAACGGAGGAAAAAACCAGTAAACAGCGGAAAAACTAATGTGTTGGCGTAGAATTTTACGATGGAAAATTGTGCTTGATGAGGAATAAATGCTGATTTCCTCACGCCCTCACAGTTAATTTAACACCCCAGGAAGGTAAAACTGCTAGGTGAGAGTAGGTAAATTGACATCTGGATGTCACAACACACAAGATCTACACCAAAAATGTGTCAGCATCGGGGTCAAAATATTTGGGCTTATTTCTGCCAAACGGAACTATGCGCATCATGGCGTGAGCCTTGTCACGCAAAAATTATTATGGGTCTCAGAGCTCATGTCTTAATGCACATAGTTCCGTATGGCAGAAATACGTCAATTTTTGAGACCCCGCACCAACAATCTACGTGAATTTTTCGGCTAAGGCAAAAGCTAAGCTCAGAGGTCAACATTACTTTTCGCCGATTTTAACCTTTTTCTCTATGTCGGCTCTCCTGGATAATTTGCTCCCGATCAATCAACCAAGGGTCTCTTTTCTTAAATCTTGTCCAATATTGGTTTAGTTTGGCGTCCAAAATGCTTCAGAGGTCAACATTACTTTTCGCCAATTTTGACCTTTTTCTCTATGTTGGCTCTTCTGGATAATTTGCTCCCGGCCAATCAACCAAGGGTCTCTTTTCTTAAATCTTGTTCAATATTGGCTTAGTTTGGCGTCCAAAATGCTTCAGAGGTCAACATTACTTTTCGCCGATTTTGACCTTTTTCTCTAGTCGGCCCTTCTGGATAATTTGCTCCCGACCAATCAATCAAGGGTCTCTTTTCTTAAATCTTGTCCAATATTGGCTTAGTTTGGCGTTCAAAATGCTTCAGAGGTCAACATTACTTTTCGCCAATTTTGACCTTTTTCTCTATGTCGGCCCTTCTGGATAATTTTCTCCCAGCCAATCAACCAAGGGTCTCTTTTCTTAAATCTTGGCCAATATTGGCTCAGTTTGGCGTCCAAAATGCTACGTCCTCACCAGATGGAGAAAGAGAGACGATACAGATTCTAAGGATATCGAGCTAATCCAATAAATCTGGCATGGACGGAGAGCATCTTAAACGCTCCGTAGCGCTCACCAAAAAAAAGTACCCAATGTTTCTGTCGGTCCATCCGGCGTCGCGTTTGTCCGCGGCCGTCGCGTCCGAGCCGTAGTCGTAGTCGGCGAGTCGGGTACTCGGCCGAGTCGCAGATCTACGTCCGCACGCATCTTCCTGCAGATATCAATTCTGCAATCAGACACGCACAGTCAGCACGCTCGAAGGTCAGCCGACACTTTCTTCGTGATTTATCACCTGGTATGCGGATTTAAAGCCACTCATGGATTCTTACGGCTCAGACTCCAGACTAACTCCGCCGGGCAAGTGCTCCGACTCCTCGTCCAGATTTGCTCCGGCTTTGACCTTTCAATCGTCGCATCCTGTCTCCACCCACTCAGGATATCTTCATTATGTAAGTAATGTAAAATTGGTTTTTGAAAATTCCGAGGTGCGTCCGGAGGACGGAGCAAAGTTTTCCGGGAAAGCTGAGAGCCGAGGGGGAACGGGGATTCCTGAGGACGTTTGCGGTGGCTTTTCAAAGAATGAGTCATCGCCGTCTATAACATAAATAATGAATATCTATGAAATATAAAATAACAGAGAATGCGAGAAAAGTGCATCGAAAATATGAAACATAATAAATAACATGATTGAAGTTGGAGGATCAAATAATCTCTTGAATAAAAAATAGTATTAAATACTTCAATCGGCGAAATTTAAATTATAATTTTGAGGATATTAGTCTTATCTTATTAGCGTATAATTTTCGTAACGTTTACTTTTTCGATGTATCAGGGTAAAAGCGCACGTCGGTCCCATCTCCTTTGATTCCAAATACATAAATCCCAATTTTTGAAACTCCGTATCTCAAAACCGGCGTAAGACAGAGCTACCAAATTTTCCACACACATGGAACCGTTCCTGGAGATTTCGAAAACGCCACTGACTCGACTTTTCCAAAAATGTGAGTCAGGTATCTTTCGGCTCTAGCGTCTGTTATGAAGAGAGACTTCGCAGCGGGCGTAGCCCGATTCCGTCCCGAAATTAAAACCAGATTCCGATTCCGTCCCGGAAAAATAATTTCTAAATACAAGCGGCAACATCGCAGCAATTTAAAAGGGTAGCACAATAGAAGAATTAGGAATTTATAAAAGAAACTCATCATGCGATTACGTTGAGAACCAGCTTCTGAGCAAAAATGTTGAAAAGTGTAAACTGATCGGGTGTAAAGAGCCCGATGCGTCAAACGGTAAAAAAAAATAAATAAATAAAAATGGAAATATTACAGAAACATGTTAGGCGTATTTTTATGGGAAACAGCGTAAATAAATTTGAATAGAGAATCTTCACTGCTATCACCGAAGAGTTTGGTGATGCTCACTTGTATGGCCTTCATTTTTTTCAAAGTTTTAGATTGCAGAGTGGCCTCAGATTTATTCGCAGAGTTGATTAAAATTTTGGAATTTTTAAAAACTTGTTTCAGCACACCGACGAAATTGTACAGATCTGGATGGGTTTTATAAAAAGTGGAGTTATAACGGGAGTGGAAACTCTCACATGCGTTGGTGGTTTTTGTTGGCGCTGCACTTTTCTCCAAAATTCTGTTAGTTCGTCACACTGTGGCTGAACCGACGTAAAAAAATCTACGAAAGCATCCCCTACTTCCGACGGGTCCAGGAAGGGTAACCCGAAAATACGACGCAAAAAAGTACCGATTTCTGAAGAAGGGTCTCGGAAAAAAGGAGTTAAATGCTACCACTCAAATTGCTGCGATGTTGCCGCTTGTATTTAGAAATTATTTTTCCGGGACGGAATCGGAATCTGGTTTTAATTTCGGGACGGAATCGAACTCGGGACGGAATCGGGGGACGGAATCGGGCGATCCCGTTCGCAGCATGAAAATTATGTATTTTCCGTAAGAACCGCGAGTTGAAAATAAAGAGAAGCAATCGTTCCGGAGAACAACTGGACTGCATTTTGCAATTTGGAACTATAAATTCTGGCCCGGATCAAAAACAACGTATCGACGGTGAAACTACCAAACCACGTATCTCGTTTGCGGTGTTTAAAAATCTACGCTCACATTTTATTTTTTGGAAGTAGACCAAATCAATATCATTCCTTGAAATTTTCACAGAATTTTCTCCGCGCGAAGAGGAAAAATCACAGAAATTCTCAAGACTGGACGTTAAATAGTTTTTCATTTAAAAAATAAAGTATGACAGGAAGTCTGCGACGTCGCAAACCGAGATACGTGGTTTGGTAGTTTCACCGTCGGTATGTGCTATTACATTCCCTATGCACATAAGTGTTTTTTCAGATGAGCCAGAATTTATAGTTCTAAATTGCGAAATACAGTCCAACTATGGTTTTCGAATGGGGGGGGGGGGGGGGGGGGGCTTAGTTGCAAAGCAGGAACTCTAAGAACTGCCTGCATCCCTAGACTGTGTTCCGGCCCTCGTAGTTTTCCCCCGTCGTCATCGGTGGTTGGGGGTGAAAGCGGACACGGCGACGTGACGGTGTGACGGCCGGCGACGCGCTGCCCTCGCACCATCGTTAAAGCGATTATAAACGTATGAGCCGAGCCACCGAGTCGGCACACATTACCCGGCGGAGATTCAGACGTTAGGATTTTAGTCCGGCTCTGAGTTACGAGGCGACCGCTTCTTTATGGACCCGATGAAAGATGTTAGATTTAATAACATCGTATAACAATCAACAATCAACCAGAGACAGCCGTAGTTAAAAGCATATTCCGATTTCTTTGAATTCGATCCACTCGGCCGGCAATACCCAAGCGTGAATCATCCCATATCGATACTTTCCCATTCCAGCCGTGCTGAAAAATCGATTAGTACGGTGTTCATTGCGATCATCCTGATAATCGATCCTTTGCATAGGTTTAAATGGGGAAATCAATCGATTCATCGCAAACGACGGCCGAGAGGAGGACCGCCCGACGCATGAAGGTTAATAAAACAGTGGAATACAGGTAGCGGATCCATTAAAAAGGATCGACGATAATCTAATGTCGGTGATAACACCACAATAAATCAGAATGCATTTTGCGCGCTGCGATGCATTGCATTGCGCGCGGACGAGAATGAAGCATTTCATTTGCTCGGCGCAACTCATCGCAATCAAAATCGAAATAATCCGCTCGAAAGTCGAGCGCAGATCCAACGCGGCGGCGCCGGCGCCCAACGTCTCCTGCGCCGACCCGACTCTCGGACGGACATGTTTATGCTGAAAGGAACTATGTACATAGAGCTTGCGTGCTTCATAGTTCTTTTTGATTTGATTCATTCGGACATAGTCCCTTTTAGCATAAATACGTCTTAATGTTTCAGCGATGCCGCTTGTCCTCTCGAAGGATCCGTTGTTGGAATCGATGATGAGCTTGACGCAGTGCTGCCTAGAGTATCTTTATAGACAGAGTATGGCCATTTCTGTGCCGGTTTTTCATTGGTCGCGTGAAAAAAGGCTGACACGATGTTCTTACGGCCGTAAATAAACAAACAAGATGGCTGCTATCAGCAAGCAAGTTTGAGGTTATGCACATCTCACATCCTCCTGTGATAAAGGCGAAAGGCAATTTTACCGTGTTTTCATTTTTTTCATATGTTATTCGCAGATATGCAAGTTTAAATTGTTACTGCCGTATAATTAAAAATTTTCAAATTGTAGCTTCTTATCAACGTTACGGTGAGTCGCCATCTTGTTTGTTTATTTACGGCCGTAAGAGCATCATGAAGCCTAAAACTTCGTTGTCCAATCAAAAAGCGGCACAGTTTTCCTGTAGTAAAAAGATACGAATGGCCATACTCTGTCTATAAAGGTACTCTAGTGCTGCCGTGTTACAAAACGTCGCAGAGTGGATCGAGTCAACAGGAGATGTCGGATAAAATTTGGAAACTGTAAACACTTGTGACTCCGTTATACAAAACTTGAAGGTTCTAAAAGTGGTTTCAGTGGTTTCCTCGTGAAATTTTCTTCCAAAGGCACCTCTTGAAATTTAAAATGTGACGAAATAAACAATAAAATTTGCAGTTCCTGTCAAAAATTTCATATCCGACCTCTCTGATTGGCTCGATCTAATGTGCGTCACCCTCTTCATACAAGGGCGTAACTACACTTTGCAATGAGCTTTGTATTTCATGTAACTCAATGTTTTTCCTGACTTTTCTGTGAATGCACTTACGCCCTTTTATAAGCCAAGCGACGAAAAGAGAGCAGCGTGTGTGCGCAAAAATAAAGTTTTGAAGAAATAGACCTGGCAGCGACTCCGTGGAAATTTTTTTCAAACGAATCTTCCGTTTTTCGTACAAGTGTCAATTATGAAATCGTTCATCAACTCTCAAGAATTTTAGTTAAACGTAGGCGAATTTCATCTTCGACTGTATCAACAGGTCATGTCATGTTAGGCGAGACAGCAGTACGTGTCAGGTTCCGCATACTTGCGTATGTACATTTTAGACACAAAACTATCAGTTCAATGCTTGCATACTGCATACATAATTTTGTAGCCTCTCCTTTCATTTTCACTATCTCACACATTCCAAATAAGAACACAATGAAAGAAAGATAGAAAAAAATTATTTAAAGTCACTTACTTCAAGGAAATAACTGAAAACTCCATTTTACTTAGCCAATTCTACACAAAAGTGATTTGCAACTCTCAAATCTCACTTCAAACACACTCAGAATATTATGTTGCGAAAAAATATTATTCGAAGAATACCCGCAAAACCTGTTCTATGGATATAGAAGGAGACTTCAACGCTGGGATAAGAATACAAACGTACGTTTTGGCAAATTAAGTGAAATGCCCAGTTTCACAAAGCGTGTGATTTTCTGCTGGAGCACCCAGCACTCCTAGCAACATCCAAGCGGAAAATTTCATCATACGAATCTTCCGTTCTTCGTAAATTGTCAATGTGTGTCAATTGTAAATTGTGAAATTATCCATAAGACTTACAGGAAAACATACTCTTCACATTCTCTATTTATGCTCTAGGAAATGTTCTGAATGGACCCACTGTAAATATATAAGACTGAATAAGTAAAAAGGGACCTTATCTTGCAAAAATTTAAATTTGAGTTATTGGGACCACATAATGTAGTAAGAATATTTAGAAATTTTGACGCATGTCTGACCCTGAAAGCTCAAGATTTGAGAGAAATATGACGTCCAGAGGCTCCAAGACAAAAATTCTCAAGTTTTAGGTTCAATTTTTAAGTCGAACATTTAGGTTAAAAATGTTAACATACACTTAGAGAGGAAGCAGGTAGTGCTTTATAAGATAAGATTTCAAAGGCCTCTAGAGAGCGTTCCTTAATAAGAACTCGAAATCGCCTAATTTGAAATTTTTCACTGAACTACTTGACTCTTGGAAAGTTGTTTCCTGGGCGATGAGGTCCATTTTCGTAGAAACGGTCGTATAATGTTCCAATAAATCCGTATATATTTGTACTGTTTGGCAGCGGAGCTTTTTGCGCTCTAATCTGAGCTCCTCTTTCTCTGGCATTCGATCACGCTGAATCAATCCCATGCAAATTGCGCACTGGAACTCCTTAGCTCAGCTATAAATCCTAACAAGATTACATTTTTAATCGGCAATCGCCTAGCATTAATCCTAGCTTAAAGCACTTAAAGTCCCCACTAAGTTTTGCCAATGCCCACAAATTTTGAACCAGTATGCTTCATGTCTCCCGTTTTAATGGATACGCTAAGGGTCAAAGTTGGGTCATATGGGTAATCTATATCTATGGTATTATTAGATTCGTCAAGAGAATGCAGCTTATGTAACCAAGAATTTAAAGTGAATCGAACTGGAAAAAAAATCGAATTCAAAAGGAAAAATCCAGTTTTATGAACCAAAAGTTGGACTTAATGGAGGTCTGTCTGGTACGGCTTATATACGACCGACCTTTCTTTCAGAATGTGTTCCACTCAGTCAATGTTAAATCACGATTTTTGTCACATAGTTTCGCAGAGGATTTACGTGTTGTCTTGACGAATCGCAGTGAATCGCATTGGCAAATTAAATGTTCTATGTTAGAAGGGGCGACAGTATGAATTCGGCTTTGAGTGTCTTCATGTCTCCGTGATACCGTGCGCTTTATCACGAAGTGAGTTTGGTTGCCTAGCTATCCAAAACTCACCTGGGACCACTGATTTAACTGCGAGTTCAATGCTTGAAACGTATGTTCTTGTAATACTCTAAGTATTTTTTCTTAATACGGAGGCGAAAAATCTAAGACCAGTCGTTCTTTAGCCTGTCTTCTAGTCATGTATAAGCGTTTACAATGATGCTGTCTCCCATTTAAAGTCCTTGAATAATTATCTTTAGGGAAATTACTGGGAGCAAACTTCTGAAACTTTTATTCATTAAAATAAAAACTAATATCAGCACTTAAACTAAAAGTAGTGCAGATTGTATACCTACCCCCATTCTAATTAGCTAACTTTCGTTTTGACAAATGACGAATCAGTGTTATGTTTTTATTCTTTTCAAGGAGAGGGGGCTCCATAGGCCAAATTCAATTGAAACTTGCTTAGTCAGTATTCTTGATTTTCAAAAACCTTATACGATATTTTTGATGACTTTAAAATCCAGTTTAAAGCTTTATACTTTAACACTAGGCTACCAAGACTTCCAGCCGCTACGCGGTCCGACCCCCAGAGGACGCGAAACGCCTCCTAAAAGAGGCATCGCACACTCCCGTGAATTAATCTGAATAGAGTTAGCTTATCTCCAAACTGGCCGCAAAAATCATTAAAATCAGCCTGTAATAGATTTTAATAACGTAGTGTGACAAAAAATGGAAATATAGAGGGATCCGTTCCGATAGCATGGGGCTTTTTTCGCCAAGTCGAGGGGTAAGAATGAGTCCCTAGGCCAAAAGAAGTCCGTAGGCTGGAAGAGATGCAAAAACGCGAGACGGGAACTAAATCATGACAACGGAAATTTCTAATATTTCAGCTCATGGGTGCATTGACAGGTAAGTTTTATGGGGCCTAGGCGGCCTAGGGTGATATATTCCGGAGACAATCACGAGCTGAGAAAATGCACACTTTATCGAGAGGGCTTGTTGACACGGAGAATTCCTGGAGGCCGAGATGCACCAATGAAGCATTGCTGCAGAATGGTAGCGGTGTGCGTGGTCCGTTACTAATGGATCTCTTATGAAGGTGTCGTCGGTCGGTAGCTTTACCCGTCGAGCTCACCAATTTACTCCTCCCTCCCACGACCCTCCCTCCCATGTCCCTAGCCTATGCGGCGGTGGAGAGCAGCGCCGCGCCGCGCCACGCCGTGACCTGTTTTTTACCCGCTTCCCACTTTAATGTAAATCATCTGAATCCTTGACATTAAGATTGCATTTGATGCTGATTATCATTCAGGAGGCACACCCCTCACTGCTATTCCGATGGAACTTGGAGCATGAAACTGCGAAGGCAGGCGTAATCTGGTTGCCTCCAGCCCGCTCGACACGGCGCGGTGTCCCCTCCTCCTGCTTCCCTGCCTCGTCCAAGATGCCCCAAACTCCCAGATGTACTGCCCCCTTGATGATTGGTACACACCCCGTGCCCGACCAAGCCGACGATGCGATGCTGCAGTCTTCTGAACCGCTCCTTAAGTTCGCTGGCTCCTGCACTCTTGATTTACTCATTGTATGCCTCTGATAGGCTTCGATAGGCTTCACGCCTCGCTATTCCCTTCCCGGCCTTAGACCCAACTTCACCGCGCCAGCATATTCCTCGCATATGCATAATTTAAGTACATTCTTGCAAATCATCACCACTCGCTCTCTTAAGTGCTTCCATTGAAATTAGTTCACTGACACCTTCCTCCACTGATGCACCGCGAGGTAAACGTCTCAAGTGATTTTAAAGTCAATCTCCAACCATAAGGAGCATCTTTCAATATTAGAGCATGATTGCGTTTATGTAGCTTCATGAGGTAGACGTACCATCGTCTGTTGACTTTACACCGCAGTGAGCCCCTGTCCGTATTGCAACAATACTCTTTCATCCTACCATTATGCCCAAAAAACTCTTTTTTAAGATGCCATTCTCGTAATACCTGTTAACTGACTGGATATCGTGCTAGTAGCAGCAGGTTCATCACCATGCGCGAGCTGTTGTCCCACAGCTGATGTTGGCACCTTACCCCCTCCTCGGTGCCTTTGAGTTTCAATGCAGTGACCCTCCAGATCTTAGTTGGACCGCGCTCAGCAGAAAGGAACCAAGCCACATCAGCTATTGCCAAATCTAAGTGGACAATTTAATTTTTTTCAAAAGACCGTGTGTACGGATTTCTTTTAAAATTTTATGAATTTGCTTCGTACTGTCCAGGAGCTTTAGTGAAATTTGCACAAAATTCGATACGGTAAGAAATTTTCGAGAGCATTTACAGGAACACCTTTTAATATTTTTTTTCATCGGATTTCTTTTTGACTGGGATTCACGTTATCCTACTCTGAGAAAAAATATTCACGGATAAAATTTCCGTTGAATCAACTGGAAATATCTTTAAAACTAGGGGCCTATGACCGCCACGCGGCCGCTAACCATAGAAAAAAATTACACGTAAAAAATTGTAGAACAACCATGTTCAAGTTATTTCATAGATGAATTGATTCAAAAGCCGACGGGTGCACGCGACAGAGAGTGTATTTATCTTTGATTTCAACGTTATGCACCACTTCTTAGGTCCTATTTTCGAAAACCGTTTTTAAAAAGCTACATACACAGTTTTTCTGAAAAGTTCCCAATTTTTTTTAAAAGAAAAGTTACGCACAGGTTTTTAGAAAATTCGAAATTTCCGGAATGATTTAAAATAAAGTCACAAAAAATTTTGACGCAATATTTTCGTTCGTTCTGTTTTCTCTTTTATTAAACCAAAATTAATTTTATGCGATTCAACTTTCAGAATAGCTGCATCGTTTAAACATCGTCCGATTTCCGGAATCGTTACAATTAAGATACATATTTACCCTTTATTTGGGGTAAAAACCGGGCAGGGACCGTCAAAAGAAATGACGCGTGGACCTACTTTTGCGGCGATTTTAACGTCGCGATAACGAGGGAAGGGATTGCGGTCGAGTCATCTTGCCAGTGGAAACACTTTCAATCCAGCTAGTGGCAATATGCTTATACCCGTAGTCGAATCGTTATGGCAAATAACTCTCGCATTCCGTTTGGTGCAATGCAAGAAGTATTCATGCAGTCTTGGAGGCGCTGACATGCATGAGATGTCCACCGCACTGTTTGGTGCAATGCGAGAAGTATTCATGCAGTCTTGTAGGCGCTAACATGCGTGTGACGTCCACCGCACTGTTTGACGCAATGCATGAAGTATTCCTGCGGTCTTGCAGGCGCTAATGTGAGTTTGGCGCCGACCGCACCGTGTTTGGCGCGATTTTTCGCACTCGCGTTACGATAATCACGGAATCGAAAAGTGGGGCTTAAAAGACCCATGTTGTGTTTCGACGCCGTATGAGCACTCCAACGTTGCCTCATCTCTCCCGATAAAAATTTTTCTCTGTGGACAGTTTGGAAAGTTCTGTATTTTCGCTTTTTTAGATTAAATTGACCACAAAACACATCACGTCGAGTATAGCAGGGAGTTTTCTTCTGCAACGTCGCCGCAAAAGGAAGTCGCAAAGGCGATTTGTTCATATCTCTTTCAAAAATTGATATCCGAACTTCCAGTTGTGTGAATATAGTTAATTTACGTACAAATTTGAAATACACTTTCGCCGTAAATCCATCATTCACGGCAATTTCCATGACGGCAAACGCATTGGGCAGTCCAATCATCAACTGACCAACAAATGCTCCGGGAAATAACGAAAAATCGCGCCTCTCCCGACGAGACGAACGGGAAAACCAGTCTTTCTAAGCAAGCAAGGGGCGCGGGACCTGCCGCGCAATCCCTCTATTTTTCCCGCAAATGTAAGCCTGTACCACACGTGTCCGGATCGGCCCGACGGACCCTGCTGAATTTTGACCCGAAGAATTGAGTTTACGGAATTACATATTGTGATTATATACTAGACATCTCCTGATGGAACCAAAAAACATTTGAAACATAGAGATTTCCGTTGACTTAACGAAAATTCTCGTCTGGGAATTATTATTTGGACTTTATCTCGATCCAGTAGGAAGTTATTCTTCGTGTAATGATGTTCTGGTTGTTGCAGTAAGAACCCTATTCAGGCATCAAGAATTCCAACCGTCACAAAAAGAAAGACGACGACGAAATTACGAACAGGACGTCTTTATTGATGGTCCAGAGAACGTATGGGGGAAAATTTTTGTTCACTTGTTTTCTTAAATATGTATTAATTTTCACAATTAAGGGCCGACCCTAAATTACGCAACGCTCTGGGAGAGGGGAAAGGATCGAGGAGATCGTTACGTCATTTTTTATCCAAGTTAAAGATTAGGGACCTCCGTCGCGAAAGCGTCACAAAGAGGGGGGGGGGGGCTCAAAAATGCCGAAAAATTGCGTTGCGTAATTTAGGGACGACCCTTATTAGAGCGTAGGTGAGTTAGGTGACCATGAGTGAGCCTCGTGGTGCTCTTCGCAGAAGCGCGCAGACAATGCAACGCGTTGATCAGTTCGAGAGTGCCGAGATCCAGCGAAATCTCCGAGGTGGTCATTGGCTGAGCTTGATCTTGCTCAGCCCTAATGACACTAATGTCTATTCTCTGATTGGTAGGACATTATGCCAAGACCTCTCGGCAACGGGACTGAGGCTCGGAGGGTCGTGTATAGGCGTCACGACGAAATACTTAGAGTTTTGCTCTTGTTGCCACGATCCATCATCAGATAAATCACTCTTTATTACCTAATTTATCTTCATTTCTGTTCGAGCCCGAAATGCAGCCTCAAATCATCCGCGTGCGTTTCCTTTCGAGAGTGGGCCAGCCACGGCCGGTGCAGCGGGCGTCCCTTGCTATGACCTGGCCATTTGAGTGATACATTCACATAAATTTCCTCTCGGTGTTGCCAATCTGAACGTGTATTTACACATTATTTGGACCCTTTAATCTTAGTTCATTCATTCATTCATTAATCCCTACGATATCACATGCAAGACGGCGGCATTTGCTTGCAAAAAATTGCATTTAATCAATACTGAATCAATTTAGAGGAACATGCTGATACCTACAAAATTTAAGCTTTTTTATACTTTTTAAAATCGTTTAGTCACATGAAGAAAATTAAAATTTAAATAAGATAGCAAGCTTGACGTCTTAGCATCAGTATTTTTTACTGTAAGGGCACATTTTTGAAGCTCAAAAATAGTTTACATAAGCCTACTGCCAACCTTGAAAGCTCGCAAATTCGCAGCATTGACGCCATATAGCGCCAGTTTAAATCTGAAATGTTAATTTGGATGGAGAACATATTGAACGGTTTCATCGGTTTACGACATTAGCGTTTCACCATTCTTTAGCTGATGAAAAATTGAGTTTTACGGCTTTTCAGCTTATCATTTCTTTACATTAGTACCACAGAGCCAGAAAGTATACCTAACTTACATTTTTGGAAAAATCAATTCAGTGTCGTTTCCAAAACCTCCATTGACGGTTCTGTGTGTGTAGAAAATTTGGTTGCCCTATCTTACTACAAAAATTGAGATATACATTGAATTCAATAGGGCCAACGCAGAGTTTCCCCCTGATATCTCGAAAATACTAAAATAGAGTTGGGTACCTTTTTGCCCAAGGGTACTGATTTATTCTCTGAAATTTATACATTGTAAACAATTAAGGAGGAACAATAGATGGTACTCCATGGAAATCGTATCATTCGGCTCGTCTCACGTAGATTCGATAAACTATTCTACTCATGAGACCCATAAGGAACATCTACCGATTTTTTCTCTAGGTGTCCTATTAAATTTGAACTACTTGACAACTTTGTCCAGTCACAAAGCTGTTGCCATTGACCCTCAGAAATTACTTCAAGCATTTTCACGCCCCACACTTATTATAATATCGTGTGATTTGTGCAAACAATTAATCGTGCTCTTCACAGAATTGTAATTGCATTTTCTAGTGTCATATGTTAATTGTTTGAAAAAAATGACATTGAATTATAGTCTCTCCATCGCCGTCGTATGGGCGCAAAGTAGATTTTTAAGATTTCTATGAAGAACTTGAGACCCTAAGATGCATATAACATGCCTTCTTAAGGAGGGGGGGGGGGGGGGGGGGCTTGGAGCTTTTAGTGGGTACCGGACATACCATAAAAATGAATGCAAAATGAAAGAGTCATGCCGAAGAAGCGATTTCCACATGAAGTGTTTACATTTTTTCGTGATACTTTACGTTCTGCAACGTACTTAGTATAACAATCTGGAGATCCGAATTCCTGGTCATCAAAACAAAGATGTCATTATAAGATATTTTAAAAAAGAAACAATTCTGGTGCTAAGCGCGCGATACTATACTTTTCATCAAGTAATTTTTTATAGTTAAGGCCGCTGGAAAAACTTGAAATTTCACTTGCCAACAGTTGCCAACACCACGGACTTTCTTCACCGTTTTTTCTTAGTTTTCTTCATATTTTCTTCTGAATTGAGAGGAGGTGTTACGTACCCTGAAAGGCACCTGGAAATAATGAAAAAAGTATAACAATCCAAACTATACTACCAGCTGATTTTGGCGCCAGACGTAAGAGCAGTTGCACTAGCCAGAGATATGGTTGATCCAACCACACTTTTGGCAGACTCAACCGTGTCTCTCATTGGTGGAACTACTCTTATATATGGCGCAAAAATTAGCCTGGAGTTTAGCCGGGATTGCGATACTTACTTTCTTATCGTGAAGGAGTGACCCGGGGATAAAAATCGGAAAGAATACTTGACGTCATTATATGCACGGACCCCTATTTGAGGCTCCGCTCTGTCTCTAGTTTGATCAATGACTGGCGGACAAGGAGCTCCCGACGGTAGGTGACCTGCTTAACCGTGGCCGCGCTCGGAAAGAGCGTCACCAGCGCGTCCGCCGGCCGAGCCTTCACGTCTCAAGGAGAGGAATCCGCATTGGCGACGAGCTGAATGAGTCAGACGCGCGAGGTGTGAATGGGCGCTCGGGACGGGGGTTGGAGGGCGCCTCGGTGGCAGGAGCATTGAGATAACGACCGAGCCAAAATCAGGCTGCGGTTTCGGATTGATCAATGGTTATTACGGCAGAAGCTCAACGGGAGTAATAAAGGGGAGTCGGTGAATGAGCGGCGCGCTGCGCCTGCGCACCGGCACGCTGCGCAGCGCGCCTGCGCGGAAATTGGAGCGCGGGGCACGCGCAGTCGCGCGCTGCTGTGGCAACCCGCAGCCGGCGCGGCGGTGCGGCGCGGCGCGCACGCGCGTCATAGCGAAGTGTAAATCATCATCAAGTTTTGTAACCCTCACCTCTTGACCCCGGGTAACGACGAGCTTTCCCCTTCGTGCGTTTTCGTGCTGGATCGGGAGCCCCCCGAGTCGGATCGCCGAGCGGCGAGCGCCCCCTTGACCGTCGCCCCGGCGCGGCCCGGCGGTTTCCCAACTAATCTGGGTCTGCTCTGGACTCATGCTCGCGTAATTGCGAACATCGCGCATCGCCCTGGGAAACGGCTCTATGTATAACTGAGTCGGGAGCACGGCTCCAGTGCTGCCGCTCTCACTTCACCCGAGATTCCGTCGGCCGCCTCTACTGCCGTGTTAAGGAAGAACGCCGTAAGAACATTCGAGAGTTGCCAAATTTCCTCCGGTAAAATATTAATTTTTCAGGGGAGATATAAATATTTTCCCCTGAAATTTTCAGAGACTATAGATTTACTTGTGAATGAAATCCTGTTAAAAATTGGAAGAAAAATATCCATAAGTTTTCCTGGAATTTCGTATTTCATCGAGTGAAATTTGGCAACGCCTAAAGGTTTATAAGGCGTTCTTCCTTAGCACGGTAGTGTAGTGAAGTAGTTGTAGCGGTAGCTCTATGATCGGGAGGTCCGGGGCTCGATTCCCGGGCGGGCGACCCGAGTTTGATAGTCTCAAACAATGGTTGCCTGGGACTGGTTGTTCAGTAGGGACGGAGGTGGGGACGAGACTAAAGCGCAGGGTTATCCCTTGTGGGCTATTTGAAGTAGGGGGGAAAAAAAGATTCCGGAATGGAGCTCTTCCATGACATTGAGACTCGCCGTCCACGAATAAGTATTCAATCTTGTGTACAATCTTCCAAGAAGCACGATGGTGCCACTGGTTTTTTCTTAGACAAACTTATAAGCTCATAAAAAGCTCTCAAAGTTTAGGCCATAAGAGAGGAAGTTCCTAACGTTATGAGAGAGTCGATCGCTTCATTCAGTTAAACCCGCATCAATTTTCATTTGCTAGCACATTGACCCAAGTACACGGAGAAAAAAACCTCGTGCGTGGGACCCGAAGTTTAGGTCATATGGATCCCTGAAGTTTTCAGATTGAGCATCGGAACACTTAAGGTCCAGCTGCTGAGGTTTGGATCACACATCTGAAACTTCAGTTCTTACATCTGAAGTACTTCAGATGTAAGAACTGAAGTTTCAGATGTGTGATCCAAATGTGACCTAAACTTCGGGTCCCACGCACGAGATTGTTTTCTCCGTGTATAATAGTTTGACGTCGGGAACGATGAGGTATAAAAATCAGAGACTTGATTGAAGATCGTCAAGGTTTTCGTTTCAAATGACAGCTGATCCTAGAAAAAACAAGAAAATCGAGGATCACTGAGAAAAAGTGTCTGTTGGATCAATAGAAATTTCAGTAAAAAATTCTCAGACGAGATTCTCGTTGAGATGGCAAGAAATCTCGTTGGTTCAAACAGTATTATTTCAAACAGGCGTCATGTCACATAAAATAGATTTCCGGTTCAGAAATAGAGAACCAAAATATCAAGCACTTTGCCCCTAAATGAATCAATAAACTTTTCTAATCGAAATTCGTTTTCGATACATCATATTCGAATACACTTGCTTCCTGAATACTCCCATTCCCAAAAGTGAAGAATCCTCTCACAAATCTAATCGAATTTGGCTTACATGTTTAGACTAACTATCCTGATCAAAATACCAATATGCACCTCGTGGGTGGTACACTCAGCGCCGTTAAGAAGCGATATAAATTGAAATCGCCCTCATAGCCGGAGTGTTGGCGGGCTCGTGTGACGCAATGGAAACGCACATTTGCGGCTTGGAAGCGTGTACGCGGACAGCGCAGCGCCGCCATGAATTTATGCCCCCCTCCCCCAGGGTTGGATTATTTTCGCGCTGCCCTTTTCTAAGAACATGTTGCCGAACATGTTGAAAAACATTTTGAATTGTTGTCTCGATGAGAGAAAAAGCAAGAGCCGTACTCCGAGAGACAGGTCACGTTGCACCCCTAATTTTTATACGATGAGGCAAGTCGTCTCTTATTGGATTACGGTTTCCACCTAATTCCGCGGTCGGCTCGTGTTCAAAGTGGAAAATATCATGGGTTATTTTTATTTTGTGAAAAAAATATTTTAGCCTAACCTCGAAAATCAAATTTTGGGACTTTTCTGTAGAGTAATTCTAGAAGTTCTGGAGTAATCCTAAAGTTTTCTTTAGGGTAATTTCTATAGGTAAGAAGTCCTAGTTTTTCTTCCGTCTTGCAGGGGAGTAATAATTTGCAGGGGATAAAATTATTCAAAATAGTGAGGTTAAAAGCGATGCATCACAAATTGTTTTTACTGAGATAAATAATTGTCCTGTTAAATATGGCGCGACAGGAACTTTCATTGAATCAACTTGAAATCTATAGGAAATGAAAATAGGTGTACTATTCAAGGGGGAAAAAAGTTTCCCGTAGCCTCAACGAAGATTTCCTGTCGCTGCATACTTAACAGGCATTCCTGTTGATCAGATAAGGCACTTTTCTCAGCGTTTCGATCCTATGGACGTCATAGAGCCGACAAGAGCGCAGCGCGATCACCTCACGGAACGATCATGACTGCCCTTACAACTCTCTAAGCTCACTGAACAGGCCTACCTTTATTTGCCATCTCGCAAAGAGCTGCTCTCGGATCCAACATTCAATTACAATTGTACAAACTTCCTTTGAATGCGAACTACGGACAGCGTTGAGAATAGTAAAACTGCGGGTTAATATGGTTTCTGCGGGTGCAATACTCTCCCGGACAGGCATGTTTGAGAAAGACCATCGTAACTTTTCGGATTGAGATGCCCCGTTCTCCGAGTCCATGCTCGGATATAGTCGCTCCTCTAGCGTAAGCGCGTGACTCGATTTTCACGTGAGCCTTTAGACGGATGGAATCATACGGGAACGAGGTCTCAACTGAAAAAGCTGTAACATCCTTACGCCAGAGGAGCATGGATACGGCGAGCGGCGGGGTGGCACAAAGAAGCAGGCGAGGAGACTCTGACAGGCATTTTGCAGTGGCGCAATTTCAACGATAAGTTATGCTCTGCACAGCATACAACACCTGTGATCATTTAAGATCCTCTCGAACTAATTGAAATCCCTGAATACGTTGATTTAAAATCGAATTCCAATCATCCGACACGGATCTTTAGTATATCTAATAGTGGATAATCTTGGATGTCTCGTGAATCAAGAGTAACACTGGTCTAAGAAAAAGAAAAATTGTGTTCTCCTAAAGATTTGAATTACTCCTTCGCAGGTTTTTCGCGCTGATCCCGGATATGACTCTCATTCTTCTCTATCATTTTAGTTTTTCCTGGAAAGATCAGATTATCTTCCAAAAATTGGGCTTCTCTTGGAAAAATTCTATTTATCCAGCAATATGCAAGATTAAGAAGAGCTCACGTCATTTATGGATTGTACAAGGGAAAATACAGAAAAGGACGTCTATGGTACGCCACCAATATATTGCAGTGGAAAACTTACTTATTTGATTGTCTTGCTTCTGAAAGGCTAAGGAAAAAATTACAAAATTAAAAAATCAGTTTTTTTTCATTTCGTGTTTTGTGTGTTTTACAATATAAAATCAACCGCATTCTCTGCAAGGATCTATAATCATTATTATTAATCTATTGAATTTTACTCAAGGCTCGCTGTAGTTGTCCTTATGATGATGCCTTCGTAAAGGCTTCCCATATGGGGCTGCGATAGGATTGCGCGAATGCCCCCTTCTTTACCTTTTTGGAGATGCATAAGATTGCGCGAATTTTTCTGGTACTAAAAACTCACATGTTTGCGCGGATATTAAATATTTAACGAAGAAGCGTCAATCTGGCAACCTTGGTAGTTTGAGGTAGATAACAACATCGCAGAGGGCTGTTCGTTCCCTCTTCACTTACGGGCATGCCTGGTGCATGATTCCAAATAAAAATATAGAAAATTTCGACGCTATATTATCGATATTCCTATTTTCTTTTAATGTAAACAAAAAAATTAAAGATCATTCGAGTTTTTGAATCGTTGCAATGAGGATACATATTTACCCTTTAGTTATGATAAAAGCTGGAGCAGAAAGTCAATAATGATGACACGCAGTCCTACAACATTCCTACAGTCTTGTAGGCGCTAATATGCGTTCCACGACAACTGACCGATTGCACTGCGTTCGGCGCAATCCGAGAAGTATTCATGCAGTCTTGTAGGCGCCGATATGGGCGCCGACCGCGACCGCACTGTTTGGCGCAATGCTCGAAGTATTCCAAGAGTCTTGCAGGCGTTTATATACGTTCAACGCCGCGCCGGCCGCACTGTGTTTGATGCGATTATTCGAACTCGCGTTAGAAAAATCGCGGCATTGAATAACAGAACTTGAAAGGCTCATGTTGTGTTTCGACCGAGCTCATGTTGTGTTTGTTGCATTCCAACGTTGCCTTGTTTTCCCGATTAAATATTTTTTTTGAAAAAAGTTAGGAAAGTTCTTTAAACCCACGACCATTTTTCAATCTTCTCATTTCATTTATCATCAGAGGGTTAGACATTGATAAATTTTGAACCAACTGACCTAAACTAGCGTTAACATAAAAATGCGTTTATTTTCTGCTTCCTGCCTTGCCAAACTTCTACCTTAAATTTACTTCATTTTAAATTCGCGCAATCCTCATACATTTTCTTAAACCTTTCGTGCAATCCTGGATCACCGCGCCAAATGGGACCTTCCTAAGTAAATGAGCCATTTAGCCATCTATAGCATGACTTAATTTCCGGTGTCGGATTTTGGGAGACACGAATCCATGTTGTGACTTTCGTAAAAACACTGAGTCCTAAACTTTTTCGACAGAATTTCACCATGTTGATAGTGATTTTTTTTTTTTTTTTTTTTTTTTTTTTTGTTAAAAAAAAGAAAGTTTTCATAAAAATTTGTAATACCTATTATGCCACAGAGAAGTAATTAAAGTCACTGGAAAAAAACACATTTAATCCAGAGTCCAGACTCTTAAAAACATCGACAAGAAAAAATACTCTTGGTTCAATCGGATTTTTGCTTAAATCAAGAATCAAGCCTCTTAATTTGAACGGATTTCCTTTTCATATAAGCTTAAATCTGATTGAATCAAGAGTATTTTTTCTTGTCAATGTTTTCACGAGTCTGGACTCTAGATCCAATTTTTTTTTTTTCCAGTGTTGTTAAAAAACCAAAAAATGCCTTGTTCCGAATAAGTAATACTATGCCACAGATACTTCGGGGGTGACAATAAAGACGGCTCTGGGAACTTTTTCTCCGTGTGGTCAAAGCGCATTGATCCATAAATCTCCTTCCGTTCGGTTACACGGCACACTGGATTCTTCGCTGAGTTTTTCAACTTGATTGACGAGTGAGAAAGAAGTGTAAACTAGCTCAGCAGGATGTTCGGCAGACGCATATTTTCCGAGTTCCGTGCTCATCAAGCGACAGGATTGAGTGTGAGATATTTCCCGTTCTCCGTATACGCGGAGCTGGCGATGGTGGATCGCACATTCCCTGATTTACTTTTGATGCCGTCCTGATGTTCCCACTCGGGTCATCCGTTTTCCTTCGGCAAGTAATTTAAAGATCATCTCGTGAGTCTCACGGGACTGGCGACCTTGCCATCCCAAAAAGGATACTCAGAGGAAAACACCACCGTGCTTATGGAAAGCCGAATGAATCCTCAAGCATTGCCAAATTTCATAAATAACGAATGTTGAGAGACTTGCGAACATTTGTCTTCCAATTTTATGGAGACTTCTTCGTCAACTCAATCTAAAATGTCTGAAAATATGAAGGTATTGATCATGAAAAATTGCCCGACACTTTTTTTTGAACCTAAGTTTCTTATGCAGCGTATCTAGAGCGTGTATACGACATATCAAGTTATATTAATTAATCATGGCCAATTCAGATTGGAAGCAGGTACGATGGTCTGGTCTTCAGCCACAAGTGTCTCAAATCAGAGTGGGCCAACTATTAAGCTGCTGCTGTGGAGATAAAACTACTATTTTACGTATTTGTGTCTCGTCTGCACCTAAGACTGAGGGTGAAGGGTTTTTCAGGAAATTGGTACATTCTAAAGTCAATCACCAGAGGAATGATTTAGTAGAGATCATTGGTTCCAATATGCCTTAGTGTACGTCTGAATGAGTGACCTAGTGCAACTTTACGGAATGTGTTTTTTTCACCAAATAAATCGCAGTTCCGTGTAAATTTAATTGATATTGACCATATAAGTATATTTGAGGGTTAAATAATCCAATCTTTTCCGTAGTGCTACAGCAACTTTAGTTGGTTTGATTTAAAAAGCTCATTTCGGTTTGTTTAAAAACGCTGCAGAGGTGAAGGAAGAACCTCGAACTCGTAAAAGCTGTGTTGAACATAAAGAAAGCCCATAAGCTAAAAGTTCATAGTTAGTGTGAGATAGTGAGCATGAGCTTTTGGTGAAGGGTCGGGTAGTGGGTACACTTATGACTGTTGGGCTTCATTTATTTTAATTGGGAGTATTAACGAGTTGTTTTCCATCGGAGACCGGCCTCTTCTCTCCTCCATTGTGAATTAGCCCCTCACGCACATGGATAACTATTCCCCGTGTATACTCGCCGTAGCCGCAGCAGTGGTTGTGGCGTTAGGGTCCTACGTTGTCTCCGTCATAACCGATTTTACGATGCCGTAAATCAATAAGGAGCGTGGCATTTGTTTGCAGTGGCTCACTTCGCAACGTCATTTCCTTTAACCTCACCTTTATTTTAGCTCTTTACTCCACATCACTGCGGAATAGACTTTCGCGGACTTCGAGCAGATCTGACGGTAATCAGGTCACACATGTTACAGCAAATCACATCTCCAAGGATGTTTCAAGGAATCTAGGCTGCAACTCCATTCTCCAATATGACTGATGGTATCAAATACCAATAACACGGTGTGGATGTGATGGATGAGGTAGAAGAAAAAAAATTTGTCATGGAATGAAAGAATGATAATTTCAACTATTTTTCTGACTGATGTTGGCGCCAGCCAGAAATTCAGTTGCAAGAGGTAGAGGTATAATCATTTCAGCCAGATTTTAGTCGATTTAACTAAATTCCTAGCTTAACTAAATTTTGAACATAATTTTGGCTGGTGCGATCTCACTTCAGGCTAGTGCAAAAATCATCTAGGAATGTAGTTGAAATTATAATTTTCTTGCGTGCAGAAATAACTATATCGTGACCAATGAGAGTATACTACTCTATCATTAGACGCAAAAAAATTGACTCGTTGAGATAATCTTGATGCAGGAAGTTTATTTTTTGGATATGCCCTCCTCCCCTTTAGAGTTTAAAAAAAAGGAGATTAAATTCTCGAGCTTTCTTAGATTGTTGCATGATTGAAATGAAAGACTCTCGTATGGTCCTGCCCTCATCTTCCACGGTGGCTGCACTACCACTTGAAAGATTCTTTCTATGTCCTCTTGGCCATTATCCAGCAGGTGCTGCGAAAACAATAAACTAAACAGAGCAGGGCGGCTCTAAGGTGCGGGCTTGTGCCCAGAATGGGACGGATCATGGCCTCTGTTGCCGAAGCGCTGATATTTGCCATCGGATCGGAGGGATATTTCCACTTTTGCCACCGCCATCGGACAACCTCGGAGCGGGAAAGTGGAGGTTACAACATTCATAAAACTCGGACGGTTTTCAGAGCTCCCGCGTTCGCTATGGCTGCAGAGAGTGCAGCGCGACTGCATGAGTGGTGCATGCGATCAGATATTTATGATATTTGAAGGGGCTTAAATCAGACATTCATTTAACTCGGAGTAGTGAATCATTGCTGTGCAACAATGTAGCTAAGCATTACTGCTGATGCTTGATGGTCATCCAGCCGGCCGCGAGTGAGTTGCCATGTTGGCTCTTGTTCCTCCACTAAGTGTAAAGAATAGGGGGTGATTGTTTTGACATCAAATTAAAATTCTTTTAACTGGAACCCTAAATCTGGTTGAGCTGGGCTGCGGCTGATTGTTGAAATTTAAAGATAAGGCAAAAGACATAGATGACTGAGGGAAAATGAAGCGATATTATTGGTTGGCACGGGTGGCTGTAATAGACAAAGGAGGTAAGTATTAGACTATAAAACGGAAACCCACGAGAGACCCTATAATGACAGTTTCAACACCAGTAGGAATCTCCAATATCAATTAAAATACATCATCTCTGCATGCAGTTGTTAAAAGTCACAAAAAATTTCGCACAAAACTCACGACTGGAGAGCAGTTTTTGCACTCCTAGGGATGTTTAAGATCACGTAAAATACATTGTCCTTGCAAGGAGTCGTTTTAAAGTCACAAAATATCTCGTGCGAAATGGACGACCAGATGGCCGAACCAGCACCAGTAGGGAACTCCAGATGCACGTAATATGCATTGTTCTGGCATGGAGTCGTCCTAAAGTCACAAAAAATATCGCGCGAAACTCACAACTGGATGGTAGTTTATGCACCCACAGGAATACTGACGGCAATTTTCAACTTCTCTCTTTCCGCAGAACAGGCTTGGGATAGAAAAAAAATTAGTGGAAACAACAAAGAAATCAAAGCAGATCAGAAAAAGTTGCACGACGCCAGAATCCAGAAAGTTGAAACCGTCGCGTCGCCTAAGGAGAGGGAATGAAAGTCAATCCTGAAAAGCACAATGCTTCAAATTGAGGCAAAGTACAGACGAACTACGACCGAAATTACGGCTTGCGCAAAAAATGACGAGATCAGTAACTGGGCAATGTATCCGATAAAAATTGATGGATTATGGGAGGAGAGGGGTGGCAAAGTAAGTAGGAGCTCGACCGCTGCAACCATTGATGTCAAATTTCAAACCGTTCAAGGCTTTGCCAATGACGCTTCCGTTTCAGGAAACGTGAGCATTTTTTCCCCTCCAAATTTCTCTCTTAATTCTCTGACCTCTTTACCATTCTATCAAAATATTGCAGACAAGTTTCGTCTTTTTAAACAGGTCAATCTTTAAAATTATTGAATTCCCCTACACTCCTATTTCCTTGTAATCTTCTTCCTCTTCCTATTCCCTGTTATTACTTACGCTCTCTCTTTCTTTCTTACTGTTCCTTTTCCCCCCTCCTCGGTTAATTGCCATGCAGCCCCCAAATAAAGAAAGAAAACAATCTAGATGATAAAAACCTTCGTCAATGATTAGTCTTTGTCACAGTGGCCCATAAGAGGACGATGTGTCGAATCGAAGGAGGAAGTTAGCAATGTTACCCAAAGTTTCCCACAAGGCGCGACTCTTGCGGAAGTTTCATTGTGTTTATTTTCAGGAACATGAAATTTATATTCAGTAATGTAATACTTGTGCTAATATTAATGGAAGTTCACCGTTACAGAAGCCGTCACGGCTTCAAACGGATTTAAAATTTCAACAATTTGCCGGATGGGACTCCTTGGACCCTCCGGTGATAAAAAGGGGGGGGGGGTCGTTTCCTAGGTGAATAACCTAGCTACAAATATGGCAAAACTCAAAACAGACAAATGATTATGCTCGCTAAGCGTGACATTAAATTTCATGAGTAGTTATGTAGTATTGAAAAGTTACAGACGCACGGGAACGCACGTAGACTTTTGGTGACTTTAACGCTTGAGTAGAAAAGTAAACCATAGATCCAAAATCTGCAAGAATCCTTGAAGTTAACTCAATTTGCCATTAGATCCAAAACAGTTATAATACACCAAGTGGGCAAGGGATTAAGAATGCATATTTTTATCCAGCATGAGATTTAAGCAAAATATTTTATCGGGGATATGAGACGAAACCAGGTTCAAAATTTCTACTAAGTGATAGATTCCAGTCAGAGAGCAAGTCCTCCTTCGTATTTGTTCTTTGTTGGCTTTCCGGTGGAGACAAATCTCAATCGTACAAAAGCAGCATTTTAAAACGGTAGAAGAGTGTTCTCAATCATTTTCAATCTTAGTTGGACAAGGTTCATCAGAAAGAAACCAACCCATTAAGTTGAAACTGAGAAAAAGAGGTTTGAAGTTGAATTCCTGCATAAGGCTCAGTGTGGAAAATAAACTTTTACCCCTCTTTTCACAAACTAATTTCTGCTTTTCGACTTCCAGTTTTTGACAGGAGAATTTAAACGGTTAGTAGAACTCAAAGACATTCTTAACTCAATTTTATCGAAAATGTGGGTTGCTTCTTTTCTGATAAACTCGGTTCAATTTCAGGCTCAACACTTCGTATCCAATCATAATTTTGAGAGGAGACTGTACATCATCCACAACTTGGGCGCTGAAACCGGCGACGCATCGTCTAGCAGTCGGCGGCGTGAGAAGAGATGGAGGCGCTCATATCGGAGGGCTGCCACTCATTTAAAATTGATGTGCTCAAGAAAGCTCCGACGCATATAAATTGTCTCTCACGTCCTCCTCGCGAATATATAATTTATGAGGAGCGTTTTTTCGCCAACACCCCGGCCCGGCAACCGCGAGGTGTGCGAATTCGAGCTGTCAGCCACGGCGGCGTTTCGGGGCGCAAAATTAGACGGCCATTTCGCTAATGACCGGTCCGAGCTGTTTTCCGTGGATTTCGGGAGCACGTTCGAAATTGGAAATTCGAGAAATTGAAACCGGCACGACCCGCCAGAACCGTTGGAAGGATTCTCCTCTCGTCAAGCCGGCCACGAACAATCAAGAATTTGAAATTTAGGCTAATTCTACGCCTCTTCCACTTCCGTGTTGTCCGCCGGGGAGGGGGAGGGGGCGGCCCTCCCCCCGACGCCCCCGGCGGGAGCGAATGTGGATCACTTTTACTCTCTCGCGATCGATCAGAAAGAGCCCGGGCGATTTTTTCCCCCGCTCCTCGGCCCATCCGCGATACCATATGATTAGCTCGGTTTTATCCGAAATCAGCTTCGATTCGAATTCTGAGTCGATCCGCGTGGGGCTATCTATCAGCTCCTTGTTCAATTCGGCCCGCAGCGCGGATCGGATCTACATTTTGATTGCATCCTCACCGGCTCGTGATCCTCACGAAAACAGCCTGGGGAAGTTACAAATTAATTTAATTTCAGTCCACCACACCGCCGGCCCGTCCGGACTTGCCGAGGCCCTTCTCTTCCCTTCGAGCGCTCATTTTTGCTCGCTGCACTGATTTCCAGATCCCTCCATCAAGAGGAGAACAAATCATGCTCACAGTCAAATCCTCCCTTGCATCCACACAGTGGCGAGGCGTGAATGATCGATTTTCGATATTTCCCCACAAGAAGCTATGGTAAAGAATCGATCACTTAGGTATTCGTCAACAGAAAAATTCAGTACTTTTTCAGGGCCTTCAATTGACGAAATTCGAAAAATTTGAATTTCTCAACAACAATTCTGTTGCGAACACCATGTTTGTCGATCCTTTTCCATAGGTTTAAATGGCAGATGAATCGATATATCACGGAGCAAGCCACGCCACTGAATCCACAAAGATACAAATTATGTAATATACAAAATGCAAAGCTGTAACGAATATTATTGGAGAAAAATCATGAAAAACCTGTATTCAATTACAAACTCGAGGAAGCAATTACATCATTTGAGTTCATTTGAAAGGGGCTCTACCAAAACGGTTCTTCTCATTCAGCAATGAATTTTCAATGAGCTGATATGTATTGATAGAACTAAATGCTCTTGGTCAATCCTTAAATTATCGCTCCCAACGAATTTCGACGTGGGGGACGAGAAGGTATAATATTGAACATTTGTACATTTGCTGCGCAGTGGAGTGGCGTGAATAACGATGTATCGATTTATCTGTCATTCAAACTTATGGAAAAGGATCGATACGCAGGTTATTCGCAACGAATACCTTAAAAATCGATTCTCTACCATAGCTTCAAATAGAAAAATATCGATAATCGATCATTTACGCCTCGGCACTGTTGCTGCGTACAGCTCAGCGACGGTTGCAAATATTTTCACCAACTTTTACTCAACTTGCGCCAAAAAATATCATCATCTGATAAAATATTGGTAGTAATCAGTGGTATATTATTAGCATATCACGCTTCTACTGGCTAGGCGAATCCAGGAAACTAGCAACACTGGATTTCCTCCATTTAAACCTATGTTGAATAATCGATTCTTATCGGAGCACCCGGCCCCTCCAAGAATCGATAGACTTCCATAGGTTTAAATGGGAAAAAACAATGTTGCCAATTTTCTGGATCCGCCAATGCACTGATCGAGCCGGAAATTTGTCTCCGTCTTAAAATTAGTCTAGTTCTGAAACTATTAAACAAACTCTTACAGTCGGTATCCTTTAAGATCTCCCTTCCACTCGGAGTTTATTCCAGTAATTAAATAAACAAGTATAGTTGGGTCATCAACTAAAGCCACCTCCGCAGATTCTGAAAGAGAGAGCGCGCAATCTACGAGGAAAGGAGAGTGAAGAATGATAGAAATTAATTCCCGGCAAATGGATGAAACGGACGAACTGAACTGGAGGCTGGAAATGCGTGGGCTGGCAGAAGCGTTGAATGTGCCTTCAGTTTTTTTTAAGTGTACCCGCGCTGGATCTATTAAACCAATTGATTGTTCTAAATACTTACCTCAGCTTCGGAAGCTACAAAAGAATCTGTGCCACGCACTTAAAGCCATTCTATCAAACACAACTGACGTAAGACGTCATTGAACGCTTCCTGAGTTTGACGGAACTGACCAGAAGCAGCCAGTGGCGTGGCGTGTCTTGCGATGTATCGATTGATCTGCCATCTAAACCTACTTTAAAGGATCGATAGACAGAATGTTCCAGGCGAACACCTTAATAATCGATTCTTTGCCATAGTTTCAAATGGGGAAAGATCGGTAATCGATCATTCATGCTTCGCCACTGAAAGCAGCCTAACTGCATCAAGGGTTGCCTCATTTCCTTTTTTTTGTCTTATTCATTTGACAGAAAAATCAAACTACTCAACATTCTAACTTGAATTTTGGGACTTTCTGTTTGGTAATCGAGGGGAAATTCATAGAGAGTTTGAAAATACTTGTGACAAGGTTCGTATTAGTGATCCACATCCACATCTGAATCTAAATTTTTTGCAGACATAATGATGCAAAATTCAAACAGTATCTCGCTGGTTTTCGTTTGAAAAGCAATGCGTAGTATGTTGTGACATCAAAATACTAAGACATTGTATTGTTCACAATTTTATTTTTTCGTATTAGAATATTTCTGATAAATTAATACGTACATTATCAATTAGCTTTATTTTTAGCATTATATTTACAATATTTTCTTGACATCTGTTACAATTATAATGTTTATAAGAGTGACCCCGCACGGCGTCCCAGAGTAGGCCATCAACTTTAACTCATCCAATGCAAACATTCAAATTGCCCTCTCTCTCCTTATCTAGTTCGCCTATGCATGCGTCATTGCGAGCAGCGATCATTGAAACAGTGTGTACTGTATAGATTATAGGCACCAACGGGTGCAATAATTCTTGGGCACGTCCACTTCCTCCCTAATGATAGCCTGTAATTTTATTTGCAGCGAGTGATTATTAAAAACATCCATTAATCGACGAGCCTCGCTCCAATAGAGAGAGGACGCGGGTCTTAAAGGACGCCTTCAAAACAGCAAAGCGGCAACAGTTGATACGGCAGATCTCCATCAGTCTTCTCTCCTGAGCCTCTGGCGGACAGTGAGATTGAAGATCGTAAAACGAAGCATCACGGCATTAACCCTCTCTTATATTGGAAACTCCACTCCCGAAGCTCATGTCTTCATTCTGCTGGATTTATTTCGCGTGACGATGTTGAGATAGCTTTCGGACGGAAAGATGTAACCTCTCTCACAGGTGTAGGTTGTTACCCCAAAGTTAGGATCTCAGTTTCTCGGAAAAATATTGCACTGAGAATGGGAATGATAATTCCTGACGAAGTTCCCATTATGAAAGTTCTCATAAGTTTCTTGTTGTAAATATACTGAAATGAAAGTAATTCTCATAGTGTGCGTATTGCGCAGAGGTCATGGGGTACTTTTAGATGCCAAAAAAATGCTACAAATGCGCCTCTCGGAAAAAAACACTCAAAAAAAGTTCGGTTACAGACTCTAAACTTCGGTTCATATTAAACACCGACCTTTTCCGAATCCGTTAACTGAAGATTTTGGCTAGCTGAAACAAAGTATAGTATCTCTGACCAAAAATTTCGGTTACTTGAACTGAAAAACTTTGGTGTACAATATTAAAAGCGTTTTGTTTCTCTGTCCAACGCGAGGGTATAATTTAACTGTCCCTCGTGAGGGGCCGAGAAAAATTGTATCGTAGTTACAACCAAGACGAACCGGAAAGAAGGATTTGCGAACGAACGGCCTTGACTTCTGCCCGGGGAAGTAAACCTTAAAGGTTATCGGCAATCTAATTAGTTTATGCATCGTTGGGCGATTTATGCCTCAAGTTCACCAGTGTCAGCCGCACACTGTTCAATGCATCTCTGTCTTAGAGTTCAACTGTGGTTAAGCTTCAAGAGCCACTCCCTCTCTTATCAATAGCTCATGCATCCCAACTGCGGGCTAATTATTGAAATTAATAGACAAACCGATAGACAAAGGAAACAAAGGGAAAATTGAGTGACCCTATCGGTTGAAACGGATGTTTCTCGTGGACTAAGAGTGAAAATGATTGATTAATAGTAGGGTGTCTCGTGGGTTGCCAAATTTAGTCTAATACTCACTTTCTTTGTCCATTGGAACCATTCGCTTCCTCCAATATTATCGCTCCATTTTTTATTTATATTCTTTGTCCATCGTTTTATCTTTCATATCATCAGCCCACTGTTCAATTCGAACCGAACTTGTGCTGATGATCCATTGCTTTCTCGGACACCTTCCAACATAACTATGTACTCCAATGACATTAGACCTCCATAATTAACACACAGTTTTTTTTGCAAGACAATATTTTCAACTATACGTTTAGAAAAAATTGATAAACGGCAAAAAAATGGTGGCATAGGGATCTGATGATGTTGGCAACCCATGCTTCGATACTCAAAACAACTGAAGATCACATATTATGTATGCATCCATCAAACGTCGTGTGTCTTATTTCACCATTTATATTTACATAAGTGGCATTGTGTGTTGCGGAAACCATACAACATAAGGCTCAACATCGAATTATAAGATGTATTATTTCGTGCGTTCGCCTCGTAATTCATGATCCCCAATAAGCGTGACTTCCTCCTCCATTTTATGGCTGAAAAATACACTTCATTTTTTTAATGATCATACTTTTGCATTTGACTTTTTCGAACTCTTGAAACTCTCCGAGCTGACAGTGGAAGGGTAAAAGGTATGATTATGAGAAGAATAAGCAACTTTACCGCAGTCAGTGACTCAACCTGTGATAAAGCAATTACAACTTAATATCTCCGATAAATGTTTGATAAATTGTGCAATTTTTCACTGACGTCTCGGAATTGAGTTTCCAGCTTATCTACTATTTAATTACAGCTTGTTCCAGGGCGATTTCAGTACCAAGTTAACTATCAATAATTCTCGGGCAACTGATGCACTGGCGCGGCGCGGGCACGCCGTATACCACGCCGTATACGGTATACGCGGTTCATGCCGCGGCGGAATCGGAATCAGTGGCGTGGCGTGCTTTGCGATCTATCGATTGTTATACCATTTAAACCTATGGAAAAGGATCGATAAACAGGGTGTTCGCAGCGAACACCTTAATAATCGATCCTTTACCATACGTTTAAATGGCAACACAATCGATACATCGCAATTCACGCCACGCCACTGATCGGAATCCCTCGCAGGGGCAAGACTCCCGAGTGCACCTCCCACATCAATTCATCATTACACTCAGAAGTTTATAATCTGAGTAATTGATGGATGTATATTTTTCTTCTTCGTCTCGACTCTTTGATAAAACTCGAGCGTTTTACTTCTGTTGACTCCTCGGATTTAAGCGAAAATAAACGGTTCATTAGTGAGGTAGCATGCCGCGGTCCGGTCGGCTTGTTTGACGGGCGATTGGGTGCATTAAGCGTACTTATTGGACACCTCCAGCCGCGAGGAGTAATAACAGGATGTTATTTAATACGCTTTATAGATTGTGGAAACTTTGGATTGAGAGGGAGGCATTTACCTCGTAATTGGTTGAATCAAGTCACTCTAATATACTTCCTCCGAGACATGGGCTGCCAAGTATAGTCTGTTTATCATTCGCGTGGATTATTAAAAAGAAAAAAAAATCGAACGAACAAACAAGAATGGTTAGGAAAAACCATTCTTGTTTGGTCTGAGGGTCCTACTTGGGATGGTCCACATCCTCAAGAATAGAGGCAAAGTTTTTAATTACCGGACTGATGTAGATGGACTCAGTAATATTTATCACCATTTCGTCCTTTCGGGCTTAGATGGAGCTGGAACACCTGAGTAATCTTTGTTTTGATGTGCATTGTTTTCAGTGCACTTGTTCGTTTATTTTGGTTTCATTATCAGTCTCGCAATAATAGGGATGAGGCTCAGTTTGTTTATTTTTAAATTTCTTTTTCCGCTTTCAGTTGTGATACTCCAAAAAGTCGCGGGTTTTTATTTTAAGTTTTTATTTTTGCAGTCATAGTCCCATTTCAAGTTGATTTTGTATTTTCGTTTCGGGTCGATCAAGTTGGTTTTTGTTGGAAAAAACTGTTGCTGAGGTTTTGCAGCATTGAAAACCTATCACAGCCAACACTTCTGAGCCTTGTTCGAATCCTTTGCAATGGGTCAAAAGGAAACGTCAAAAGAAATTATATAGGCAGCTGTGAATTCCATACTCATAAAAACGCTAATAATAACTTCATATTGTGAGATGTTAACATTTGTGATGTACATGGCCGGATTCACCTTCTTGCCGCCCATGGGCCGGTTGTATTTTACCACCCCCTTCTCATTCGTTTTGAAACTCGATACAAACCATCAAATGAACGTGTCAGCGGGGGAGGGGTGCATAAGATGCATTTACTCGTGTTGAGCACATTTTTTGGGAAAGCCCTGTCAACACTACTAGCAAAAGTTCACGGAACTTTGTGCGAAAGTTAAGTTCCGTATGCCTATCTCTGTGTGGACAAGGCCTTCGATCCATTCATAAGAAATGAACGAAAAAATTATGAAAGAACAAACATAAATGTGGATCAATGATTTTAACTTCCGCCGCCGCGCCACGCAGACCGCACCGTGTTTGGCACAAAGCGTGAAGTACTCCGACAGTCTTGTAGGCGCTATGCGTTTCACGCTGACCGCACTGTGTTTGGCGCAATGCGTGAAGTATTCATGCATCCTTGTAGGCGCTATCCGTTTCACGCTGACCGCAATGACCGCACTGTGTTTGATGCAATGCATGAAGTATTCGTGCAGTCTTGTAGGCGCTAATATGTGTTACATGCCGATCGCCGCGCCGAGGGCTTCTTTTTTTCATCTCAAGTCCTCGTTATCATTTCTCTCTAAGTCGCGCTGATCCAGGCCAAATTGCGAGTTTGGTCTATCTCTTAACTCGACTTATTGAAGGGGCTGTCTCTTGTATCACTGAGAGACGACAAAATTAGAAATTACTTTACTCTCAGGAAATGAGAGATTTTGTCGCCTTTTCTCGTTCGTAATTTTGTTTTTATAAATCCGATTATTTTTTTATACCTACACTTTAAAAAATTGCAAATTTTTGCTGCCCCTTAGATTTGCGGCCATGGGCCGCGGCCCATGTGGCCACCCCCTTAATCCGGCCCTGGTGATGGACAGGAACATTTCCAAGGCTCTAATTGTATCGCCAATTCAGGATACATTATTCTCAGCACCGACATCCAACCGGGCCCTATTTTCCCCATAAGCGTAGGGTCTCATTATTCGCGAATTTTTCGTGGAACGGCACCTTAGCAAATGACGAGATACTACTGTAGTACATGAATGACATTTTTTCAAATATACTAATAGAACGAAAACATAAACGGCTTTTCACTATAAAACTTACATTTTATTTCCTGAAAACCAGCTGGTATTCAACACACTTTCACTCAAAAAAAGCTCCGGCCGTGGAGGCCATAAGCAGCGGACCTGGAGCACGGACTGGATGGGCTATATGGCACTACCGTTCGCCTACGCGCCTGACGGCCGGATTGCTACGTGCGGGGACGATGCGGAGTCCTACGGACATGAAAACCGTAAGTCGCGGCCTCGAGCGGCATAGGCAGCTTGCGCTCTAGGCGCTACTTACGGGCTGGACGGCCGGAGCTCTGCGCGCCGCCGCTGTCCGCGACGTGGTGGATTTTTTCGGAACTACAGCTGAAAATTCACCATTAAAGTACATACTTAGAAAAGAAAAACTTTCCAGCAAAGTTTTAAACATTGAGTGAATTATCTTGTGTCAATTTCTGAACAAGATTTTTTTTCTTTCCTTCTTTTTAAAATAGGTATATATTTCTTTGTTGATAGTTCATAACAATTTAGTTTCAGGAAAGTGATGGATAATTCAATGTCTAAGAAAGAAAAAGAGCATATGAACGTTAGCTTGTTGATCATGTTTCAGATATCAAGAGAGATTTGAACTCCTAGGCTGATAGTTCAGCAAGTCAATTTGAGAAAAGAGATGAATCTTAGAGAAGAGATGATGCTTATTGAGAAAGAAAATCAGCATATGAATGTTAGCTTATTCATCGTGTAGAGATATCAAGAGAAATTTTCAAAAACCTAACTTTAATGTTGCAAGCCTTCGTAGAAATAAATAAAGCACTGGGGAAGCACTGGAAGGAACAAATGTAGATAGATCAAAAATTCATGCTACCTATTTTAAATGTAGAACAGACTGTCCAAGGTATGATAAATTGCTAAAACTCATTGCAGCGAAAAATGTAAATTGAAAAATCATTTTTATCACTTGGCAGCCCGTTCTCAATAAATGTAATTACTTTCACTCAATGAGAATTCAGCATTTGTCAAAAACAAAACCTGGTTCATCCCTCAATAAAAAATACGAATGCAAAGTAGGAAATCACCCAAATGATTAACAAAGGAAAAGCACAGGCGTAGGTCTAGGTACTTACAGATTTTTACTCCTTACGACTAGAAAAGCTTCAGAATCTTGAAAATGAGGTTGAGAATATTTCAAAGTGTAAATTCAGAAGTAAAAGTTGACAAAACTTCAAGATATAACTCTCCGCAATAACTACCGGATACAATTTCCACAAAATATTAGCGAAGAAATATACCACCGAAAATTGTCACACTTGTTAAAATTGTAGATCTTCCCTTCAGCAAACTGAAGCGCGATTCACACAAAATTTTACCACTATTACAGTACACTGAGCTCCCTAGAATTGGGATATGGAATCAGAGAGATATTCACAGCAACAATGTTTGCACTGGCTCTTATCGGATAATCAACGCAGGCAAGATTGGCTTATAGCTTCCGCTGGCGGACAGCTATTTTGGCAACAGAGAAGGGAGGTGTTGGATGTCGGAGAGTGAAATACTACCTACTCTCAATTGAAAACATTTAAGTATAAGCCAGAGATTAGATTGAAATGGAATAAAAAATCAACCCAATCTTATGAGCAAGCAAAGGTGGCACAATGAAGTTGCAATCGGTAAATAGACATTCTTGTGACTACATTATCAGTATTTTAGTGTGGCGGTAATTTACTCTGTGGGAAGATGCGTGGCAGGTAATTGATTGCTTTTCTTGGATTTAAGTTCTTTCCCTTAGTAGGGGGAAAATAAGTGAATTGCAAACGAACTTACAGGAGGAGAGGATATGAGCTCAGTGTGTAGGTAAAACTGACAATTTTCACTTAACTCTCGTCGCATTTCCGAAAGTATTTGACAAGCGTTATCACACAGAACTTAAGAATCAATCGTGCACCGCACAGAATCAAGAAAATATATCGAAAACCTCCAAAATTAAACGAAAAACGAACACACGTAATGAGCAATGACCAACAATGACAAGCAATTTACTAGATTCTAACCTCAATAAACAACGCTGAGTGGTGGCTGCGATCGCTCCCGAAAATGTTCAAGGCTGGCGGCAACTTTAAATTCACGCACTGAATAACATTGACGTAAAATATTGTAATTTTCTGCGAATATACACGTAGCCGTCTCAATTTTAATCTGATGGTGACGCCATTTTCCGAAAACTGAATCTCACCTCACTGCCAACGGCCGTGGAAGCGGTTGGCTCCGATCCTGAAACCCGTAACTTACGCTCGGCTCCTAACCGGTCTTACGGCCATGAAGGCCGCGCGGGGTCCACGGGACACCGGCCGCTGGGTCCAGTACTAGCTGGCGCACAGCGCGTTAACGCCGGGATCACCAGTGTCCAGAGCAACCGGGTCACAGGGCCGTAGTTTTTTTTTTGAGTGTTCAGCACATAATAAGTATGTGTTCTCTCAGATTTAATCACAATGAAATTCTCATCAGAGCTTTCAAAATTGGGTTTAACCAGCTTCAACCTTGGACCTATCGTTATTGTGTTCTCACTTAGAGAGACCTCACTGCAACTGGAACGCCCATTCTGATTAATATCCGTCGCGAGTCTTGTAATCTTGGAGGCGATTCTTGATGCCCGGTAAAAGCAAAGGCAAAGGCGTGTTGAGATCAAAAGGTGGATGGACACGATAAAGAGCGCCCGGGGGGTTTCCTGCTTTTCGTAAATGAGTTGGACGTCATAAACCAGAAACAACTCAACTGCATCGAACGTCGCGAAATCTCGTCACAAGTTCCACATTTTTATGGGAAAACTTACCGACGTTCTAACTGTAACATTTGTCGATGGGTTCTTTTCAAATCATAGAAAATTCGTGGAAAGTTTTGAGATGTTACGATGTTTCGTTTTCTTCTAAAATAGGAAAAATCTGAGAGGAAATTTGGCAACGTCTGGTGTAGTTAGGCGGCGTTCATTGGATCTGGGATCGGTGCGTGGTGCGCGTAACGTTGCGGAGCTATAAGCGCGTATCGCGACATAATTATCGGCCAATCGCCTCGTCGTCATAATCGTCACTATCGCGAAAATCATCACGAGCCCATTAGATCGCGCCACTGCCGCGCGCCGCTCGGCTTTTGAATGCCATCACTTACATGCGATTATAACAAGGTTAGATCGTACCTCTCACGCCTCTTTTTTCCACTCGCATCCGAGAATTATATCGACCCTCCATTTATATGTTCTCCGTGAATGAAAACGTCTCCTTTAATAACTGATGTAAGTATTTCAGAATTACAAGAAAATACAAGAAAAATGAACAATACACTAAAAAAAAAATTCTCGGCGTTTTCACCACGGTCCGTTGGTACCTTTACCATCTCACTTTTTTTACCAGTTATTGGTAATTTTACTAAGATAGACTGGTAAGCTTACCTAAAAACCGGTATTTTGAATGTTTTTTTCAGGTAAGAATACAACTTTTATTGGTAATCAATTCCCGGTAACTTTGCCATTTTATCTCGGTAATTCGACCACAGTCGATAAAAAATATTAGCGTTTTTACCAAGGTCCAGTAAAATTACCAAAAAAGTTCAATCATTTTACCGAGATTTCTTGGTAAAATTACCAATTCTATAAATGGTAATTTTAACCAAGAAAAAACTGGGATCAAATAGAACCCTGAATTCTTAGTAATTTTACCCTTTTCTTAGTAAATACACCGATATTTTTTTTCAGTGTACAAGATTGAAATTACAAGATGCCATTTACCATATGACCTCTGGGTCGATAGACGAGAATGGCGATCAGGTGTCGCAGACAACTTACGAGTATACTTAACTGTTTTTGTTGAATTTTTTTTCGCAAAAACTGAGCCCTGATAAGTAATTTTAAATAATTATTAATTAATCGTAGATTTTTACAGATGGTTAGCACTAAAAAAACAGATAATTTTTTTTCCAAGCCCTGAATCTGCCACTTACCCATTTTTGTCCCATTTACTCGCCATTCTGTGGTGTACCTCGCTATTCATCGCGCATGATAAATCTTCGTCTGCTCTTATCTAACAACCGTCGTGTCTTCTTTTCTCCACGGGCGGTCAATTTTTGAATAACAAACACAAGTTCATTTCAAGAGACTAACCATGTCCCTCCACGATGCTTTTCCTCCTTCCTTTTTATTTCCTAAGCACGTTTTCAGAGACGAATAACACGTTAAATTACGACAACAATCCTAATTAACTGATTATTCGGCATTATTTTCATACGTTACCCAGAGGCTTCTTGAGATTCACCATGCAACACGCGTGATTCCAGTGCTACTGGACAGGAGCACACATCCGTTGAGAAAAACTTCAGAAATGAAATAAAAAGGAAACACGAAATTTATCAGATGACATGATGCGCCTCTTTTTCCCTCGCTTGTGTCTTCTTGCTTGTCGTGGCATGAAACAATTTTTTTACAAAAAGTTGACAAGTACATGTGACTATACCTTGCACCCTGCAAAAGAATCTCCATACCACTGATAAAGGGGAAAGTACGGAGGCAGTTTCGTGAACTGAGTTTCTGAGGAGACAGAGAAAAGTTCAGCATGATAAAATGTACTGCTGCGCCTGCGTTTAAGATATCTTCGTCATTCACTTTCTGATTGAACAGACCGAATAATGCGGCTACCTGTACCGAACAAAACCTGCTTCCATATCATCCTAACTAGTTCGGATTTACCGAACTTTTTTTTCAAAAGCAAAGGTTTTTTCCTTTCCCCCTTCACGTGTTTTGTTGTTCTTTGAGGATTTTAATTTTGAGTAGAATCGGTTTCAGGACATTTTGTCAACGATTTTTTGTCCGCGCACCTTTTTTGTCCAGTAGTTTAAGCCCACACGTAAAATAAGCAACAGTGACTTGGTCCAAGTGTTATATTTTAGTCGGTTTGTAAAATTATATTGACAATATGGAAATGAGAAATTGAGAGAGAAAGAGGTGTTGTTATGATTGCTTATTTTCTAAATGGAATTTTATTACTTTCTCCTTTTGAATCATCTTTTTAAATTGTCTTTGGCGAATATTTGATTTTATTTCTATCCCTAAAATATTAGATGTACAATATACCTTATATATGTATAGGTACTTTTTTTATTTTTTTAATTTTTTCTTTACGAAATTAATACTTCATTTTGAAAACATTTATATTTTTAAAATGTGGCAAATATTTGTAAAACCTTTTCCAAGGCACATTATTCTCAATGAGCCGCAGTTGTGCCGACAGAAACTGCAAAAATGAATAAAAGAGGGGAAAAACCATCTTTAGTTTTAACCCATTTGTACATCGATTTTTTAGATTCAAATACGTCAAATTTTGAGCGTTTGGTTGTGCGTACACCTCGCTGCAGCACAATAAAAGCACAAAATGTAAAAGAAAAAATTAAAGTGCTTTGGAAATCATCAAATTTGACACGGAACCACCAATATTTAAAAAGCACACGTAATATTATTATTCTCCTTTGATAAATTGATACATATTTTTTCCCCATCAATTTAAATGAGAATAATCAATGCAGAGGGTGCAAACATTTCAAAATCATGAGTTAAAAAACGCTGACTATGCGAGTATAAATACCCAAAGCCTAACAGAGCGGAGCGGCGTGCTGCCAGCGCGAGAGGCTCACTAGCGCCTACAAACCTAAGTGGATACTTCACGCATTGCACCATGCTTGAAGTATCCACTTGGGTTTGTAGGCGCCAATGCGCGCTTCGCGCTGGCTGCCCGCCGCGCCGAGCGGCGACGCCTGAAGCAACTATTTCACACCAGAGGTGTTGCACAGTATTATACGAAATTGAACGTATTAAGAATGACAGGCATCCTTTAAAAGTACAGATCTTTCCTCGCAAAATAAATCAAGATACTTATCGTACACAGGAAAAATCTAAGAGCCTTTAGCTGAGGCAAATATAGAGGTTTATCCGATTCAGGTATAACAAGGTGGGAATTTCTTGAAAGATAATTAAGTCCTGTTACACCAAAGAGGTGTAGAGAGTTTTGGTTAATTTTGTCTCATGGAATTGACGCTCCCCCATTTTTACCAAAACTCTCAACTATATATTATTTTCCGTCGGACCAAACAGACAAAACAAAAAAACAAGCAAACCCTCATTCTTCCAAGACATTATACATTTTCATCTAAAAACTTCGTAGGGTCGTTTGTATTTACATCAGGGCCGATTAACTTTGTGTCTCAACTGGCACGTGGACCAAAACTCCCGTGCCGAAAAAACGCGTGGACGTAAATTACTGGAAAAAACAGGTGCGCGGACAAAAAATCGTTGACGAAATGTCCTATAACCGCAAAATCTAACTTTCGAGGATTTTACTTCGAAGTAAAATTTAACCTTCGAGGATTTGCATTTTCAGTAAAATGTAATTTTTAAATTTTAAGAAAAATTAAACTTTTGAGGATTTCAATTTTAAAAAAATAGCAAATGAGACAGTATATTTTTACACGAATTTAGAATAATTCCACTTGTTGGTGACCCACGCTGAGAATTTACCATAACTGGCAACGGGCTGGTCTACAGGAGGGTGGCAAGGAAAGAGTTGGGAGGAGCCTTTGAGGAGGGGGAGGGGAAGAAATAAGTCGTGGTGAAGCGCAACACTTGAGCGTATTAAATTACAATCATGAATGAACGCGAGTGCAAGTCTGAATTGAAAACGCTATTGCCGGGCAGAAAGACAACTCCCCAAGTTCACCATTTAATGCCATGGATTTGGGGACTAATTCTTCGGCAAGCCGGCATCCCGGTGCAGATGACAGCATCTTGTCTTACAAGCTTAATACGATTAATGTTCGCTTTGAGTTTGTCAAATATCACCAGTGCGTGTGTGCGTGTGAGGGTGTGCGGATGTGTGACGGTGTGTCTGGATGCAACACCTCCACTTGCAGGTGGTTGTGCAAGGCTTGACGACCGACATCACACCTAGACACCATACAAAATGTTGCCGACGCGCGACGATTGGTCATGCGGTCACACCTCTGCCCCTCCAAGCGAGAATAGCGTATTTCCGATGAAAATCCTGGGAAGATAAGCGGTTTTGCTAAACACGACGGACCTCTCGTCACACCTTGTAGCTTCCACCTCGGTACCTCACCGCATCTAACACTCCAACTTGCGTAGCCCATCCATTCATCCTAAGACTCATTTTCCTCTCGCCGGATTCGGATTTTTTTCTTCTTCTTTTTCCTATTACATTTCTTCAGAAAGAAACACGGATTATAGAGACTTGAGTCGAGTAAGTTCGTCGGAACGGATTGCATCTCCGCTGACATTTCGTCTTACTGCGGCACGGACCTTGCGTCGTTTTTTGTGAATGACCATTAATTTCTGCAGTTTTAAGCAGGAGTTTAGGAGTTAAGAGTACCGGATTTTTGCGTAAAAAGTTCAGCTTAAAGCAGAAACACTGCACTGAGGATTGGCTCAACAAGGCCGAAACGCGTCTGCAGTTCCCTTCCTAAATGGTCGTAACTAGTGTTGCTCCAAACAACGTATCTCTTTGAGGGAAAATTGTGCTTGAGTGTGAGCTTTTTTCCTCTGTAATGAGATGTCAGCTTTGAGCTGAACTTTTTACGCACGATGGCTAAAAAACTACATCATTGTCTTACGACCCGTGCGTCTGACGCAATCAGTTTGAGTTTTACTCAAGTTTGTATGAAAAATCATATACAGCGGCTCGCTTAAAAGTGCAAAAGTTCATGGGCACTCTAAAACAATAACGGACTTGTCTTGCATCTATCTTCAACAAATCTATTCAACAACTTCCATCAATAATTAATTTAAGCATACCGTTTGCTCATCCACGCGTAACCTCAACCAACGCGTGCGCTTGTTGTGGAAATTAGTTCACAGAAAAGCACACGCCAGAGAACAAATCAGATTCTTAGATTTCCAGGTTTTAAATCTTACTCATGCGTGCAGGACGAGCGACGAGCTTTCTCTGAATCATTCTACTCGATGTAAAGTAACAATGTAACATGCAAGTTCTCCTGGAGCCCATTGAATCAAATGGAAGGTAAGCTCCGCCCACTCTGAGATTGCAAAGATTACACTAATTGGTGAATCTTAAATTATTCAGCCACGATTGATCTTTATGATACTTAGGAAAACGAGAGACATTTTACACTATTAAATAATGTATGCAAGTTTTCTTTTATTATACCAACACTGTGGCTTGAAATGTTCACTGAATATGTTTTGCAGAGAGAGGGAATTTCACTGAATTTTTCAAGAAATGACGCTCATTAATTTTCCATCAGAAAAATTAAGTACGACGGGAGGTCTACAACTTCAAGTGAAATACTCATTTCTGCAGATTTATCATCGATATTTTCTTCTGAAAAATTTGAGATGGGCCTAGGAGACGAATGGAACCACGCGAAGAAAAATGAATGATTACTCGAATCTTAGACGCTCATGGTGGATTCTAGGCCCTACCTATTTTTTCTAGGCGTAATTATAATGTTTCTGCCTTGATAATAAATATTTCGATCCCGATAACAATACTATACAGTCAACGAGACCGAAATTTTTGTTACCAAAAAAGTAGCATTGTATCCTACAGCTAAAAAAAGTAGGTATATAATATAAAATCCACTATGAGCATTATCAGCACAAACCGTGCACTAAAAGTTTTCCCAGGGGAAGCCCATTTCTTTCAAGAGGCAAAGGACATAAGCCGAGAGGTTGTAGTGTGATAATTTTAAATTAAATAAAATACAACGGATCAATAAATTTAAATAAAATAAAAATAAACATACGCTTATATTTAAGCCTAATTCTCACATTTCAACATGGGAGCGACCCGAGCTAAGTTAAATGATGCGTAAAACGTATCTCCTCACGCCTTGCGAGCCGCCGTGCGGCTTTGAATATCCAAGCAACCAATATGCCCCGATAAAAATCAGCCTCACTTTTACTTCACACCCACGACACAATTAAACCCAGGAAACGAGCACAGTAGGAGGACGGGGGATATTTTCACTAATGGCATAAAAGTAACAAGATACACATAGTCGGGTTAATAAACAGACGAAATCAACAAAGTTGTCATCCCGGGCAAAGATACGAACTCCTTCTTCCTCGCGCACATAAAAATGTAGGGCGGTTTGTGGAGATATCTGGCGACTTGAGTTGATGTGCTCGAGGAACTTACCCGGCAGTAAACCTGCCATCTCGCCATCTCATGATTCTCATGCGACATGTGAATAATATGTTGTTAATGTGTCGTTGTCTCCTGAGCATCTTACTCCTGCTATCGTTTGTCATGTTGGGAATCCGCACAGGGTGTCAATGAAGTACGAACATTGGTCGGATATCACGATTACTTGCCAGGACTTGGAGTAAATATTATATACGAATTTATTTTACCGTAAGGTGGGTAAGCATATATCGACGGTGAAACTACCAAACCACGTATCTCGGTTTGCGACGTCGCAGACTTCCTGTCATACTTTATTTTTTAAATGAATAACTACTGAACGTCCAGTCTTGAAAATTTCTGTGATTTTTCCTCTTCGTGCGCAGAAAATTCTGTGAAAATTTCAAGGAATGATATTGATTTGGTCTACTTCAAAAAAATAAAATGCGAGCGTAGATTTTTAAACACCGCAAACGAGATACGTGGTTTGGTAGTTTCACCGTCGATATGCTCGATGTGAGAACCGAAGTTTTTCGGATGTGAGAACCGAAGTTGTTCGGATGTGAAAACCGAAGTACTTCAGATGTAAGAACTGAAGTTTCAGATGTGTGATCCGAACCTCAGCAGCTTGGACCTAAAGTGTTCAGATGCTCAATCCAAAAACTTCAGAGATCCATATGACTTGAACTTCGGGTCCCACGCACGAAGTTATCTCTCCGTGCACGTACCTCTTTGTGGTGTCTGAAAATCTCCGCCTCTACGTTATTTTTTTGGAAGAGAACAAATGCATATTATTCCTTGAAGTTTTCCCAGATTCCTCCTTCGCACAGAGAAGAAAAACCACGAAAGTTTTCAAGAATTGACGTTGAGTAGTTTTCCGTGTGAAAAATAAAGTATGACATGCAACATCGCAACCCGAGATATGTGGTCCGGTAGTTTCATTGTCGATATACTGAGTTTTGGTTAAAACGACGAGATTCCACGACAACTTCCCATCTAATTCAGTACATTGAATCGTGTCTAACCAATAATGATGTAAAATTCCCGGATATTTAAGACCACGGCTTTATAACCGAGTATTCACCCAAGAAAATACCCGGGATTACACCAAAGGTAATAAAGAGCTTATTCTGCATCAATAATTATTATCTTTGGTAGAAATAGGGAAACGTCTAAACTCGGTGCACTTCAATATGCGTAAATGCGTGAATGGGCACATATTTAAGCTTGCGACTTTGCATATTTCCCATCCTGCTATATTTCTATTCTCTACATGGACTATCCTTATGAAATTGAAGTGAATTTGGACGTTTTCCTACCGAACGGAATTATAGCATTAACTCATGAGCCCTGAGACCCATAAGAATATATGCATAACAGGGCTCACGTCGTAATGCACGTGGTTGCGTTTCACAGAAATACATCCATTTGATGGAACCCACGATCAAAACCGACCAGTGTAACAGTGAACAAATGAAATCATAATTCTTTTTAGAAACTCGCCGCAGACTTCCTGTCATACTTCATTTTTCAAACGGAAAACTGCTCGACGGCAATTCTTTAGAACTGCCGTGATTTGTTTTCTCTCTACGAGGAATATTCGGCAAAAACTTCAAGGAACGATGTCAATTTGTTCTCCTTTAAATAAATAACATAGATTGAGATTTCCAGACACCGCAAACGAGATATGTGATTGCGGACTTACGCCGTCGATTTTGCTATGGCTGATGTGGCTTGGTCTCTCTTCTAATTATACGTCACACAAAAAGGGGAACATGAAGGACAGTGAAATATTTACAAATTGTTAGCTACTGAGTTTCGATTTTTTCGCAAACTAGACTTACCATTTGCGTCGTCCAGGAACTTCACTGTCATACTGTGCGTGTTTTTTTTTTTTTAGATGCTGGTGTAATGGGGTTGGGCGCAGCACATCCTCCAAGTTTTATGCACGCTGCGTGAGCTCACACCTCCTCAAGGATCAGCAATAATCTCGAATCTCTCATTTTTAATTGCTATTTGCTGTGTAGCGGAGCTTAAAATTTTAATTTGCTCGAACGTAAGGTGTGACGGAAAAATTTTTGATGCAGATTCGCCGGGACAAGTGGGAGGATTTATTTATTACTCGTCGAGTCCCTAAGAATGACACGTGCCGCAGGTGATAAATTCGTATGTAAACGTGTCTGACTTTATCTCTTTCGTTAAGTTCCTCTGCGGGAAAATAATCTTAAATCCCCTCTTTTCTCTTAGCGCACGGAGCGCTTGAAGACCTTTGCCCTATTTTGGTCTTTAAATTGCAAACATAAAAATTGCCACTTAATATCTTGTTTATGCGGCGCGATAAATTGACAAGAAGCGTTATTCTTTCAGAAAATGGAATATTAGAACTGGCTCAAGTCTAAAATAAAATTACCGGCAGCAACAGATATTTCTTGAGTTTTAGGTGGAAAAAGCATTACCACCCCCTTGTAAGCGGGTGTTCCAGAGTTTCCTGCAGATGCTCAATCTATCATGTAACTCTTACAGGAAGAAAAATGTCTCAGAAAGGAAATGCGTCATCTGTACAAAAGATTCATTTGAAATATGTGTACTAATGCACACCTTCCCTAAATAGGAATACATTTCTAGCAGAGCTGCGGCTTCCGTTGGAAAGGGAACCAAACCTTTGAGCCCCCTCCCCTCCCCCATAATAAAATATGGACTCCTTTTTTTCTTTTTTTTATGAAGAAGGAAGATACCAAATTTCAACTCTCAAAGTGCAATCGTTCAAAATCCCAACTCGGGACTTCTGCCACAACTTGTAAATTGACAGTGAAACTGCACAAGTGCGTATTTCGGTTCCGGTACATCGAAATCTCCGCTCCAATTTTATTTTTTCAAGGCAGACCGAAGAAACGTCATGACTTGAAGTTTTCACAGAATATCCTTCATAAAGAGAGAAAAAATCATTGAGATGTTCAAAAAATGACGTTCAGTACTTTCAATATGGAACATAAAGTATGACGGGAAGTCTGCAACGCCGCAAACCGTGATATTCATACGTGCAGTTTCACCACCGATATTTAGAACATTAATTTGTATTCCCAGAATTCAATTGAATAGCGAACCTCGTTTGGCAACCAGGATTATGTGATAAAGTAAGAATTATAAAAGTGAGTGAACTGCGAGAAAAAATAAATGTTATCGACAAATTAGAATGAGCTTGATTCTCATAATTCACCTGAGATAGGAGTCGTGAACATATCTTTTATGGTAAATAATTTCACGATTATTAAGGGGTCCGCGTTAAGTAAACCCATTTTTCTTGTATTTCCAACAAAAATATTCATAAATAAAAATAAATGAATCGGTTCGATTTCATCGATAAGCGGCATTCGTCCGTGAGGTGAGGGTGTCCATTCACTTAACTGCCCCAGCAGCGCAATCCCATCTCCTGCCTATATCTTTTTTAATTATCGATTGATAATTGCTTGGCGCAACTTTTCATTTCTCACGGAATCGGCAACATTCGACAGTTCTAGTTATATCGAATGGAATGCTGTATCTCTATGATGTGGAACGAGAATTATGTGAAAACTATCGCTCGTGCGATGTGATTTGCTCAGTGCGAGGCGTGAATGATCGATTATCGATATGTCCCCATTTGAAACTGTGATGAAGAATCGATTATTAAGGTGTTCGTTTCAAACACCCTGTTTATAGATCCTTCCACATAGGTTCAAGTGGCAGATCAATCGATGTATCGTAAAGCACGCCACTGAACTTGCACCCGCAGCACTAAAATGCGAACCGCTCACTGATTCAATTGGTCTATGTCGTGACCACATACAGGCATTTTTAAACGATTTTTTTAAATACAACTACATTAAACGGGTCCGTATGCCTCGATCTTTCTTTAAAAAGCACGGAAGCTTCTTTATATCGCTCAACTATGTTTCAAATACTGATTTGCGAGAATTGTTTTTTTTTTTTCTTTATCGATGTTTTATTTGGGGTTACCGCTTTCAATGTAGGAGCTGCGCGCGGAATAGTTCAGGCTCAGGCGCGCGTTGACCTTTCGGACCGGCTCTTTTCAAAGGTGCTCTTTCCCTTATCCCACCATAATTCTTCGGCTTCGTTAGGCCTTTTTTCAATCTAGTCGTCTCTTATGCAACACCTTTGAAGCATATTTTTCGCGTGCGATCATTCTCGTGTTCTGTTCACTGAGCCATTCTGGGCCTTTATATTAGCTCTTATATCAACATGCCTCCTTCCGAGTTTTATTGTTTATGAGTACTGCGATGATTGCTTTCATGTAATCTTTCCGAGATTAATGCTAAGAAACGATGGTTGACAAGCTCAATTGCTCGCTAAAAAAGATTGCAAAATACTCGTGTGGAACTAGATGAATATGTGATTTACGGTGATTCCAGAAGACATCGACTCTTTATCCTATTCCGGGGTGCTTTAATAAAAAACTGAACTATGTTTGAAAAGATTCGTTTTGAGTCTTTCAAACCATTTAACAATCGTTTCACTTTTTAACTTTTTATTTTATTTGTTTCTCACTCTGAGACAAATGTTTAAAGTCCAACTTTTTCAGGGAACTATAGAAAATACTCATGCGCTGCGATACAAAATCGATCTATTGGAGCATTGCTGTAGGGGAAATTTAAAGACAGAGGTATAATTAAATAAGAGAAAGCAACTTGACGATGCTAGTACATTTCAAACAAATTCCGGAATCACACGCTGAATTAAGCAGCTAAATATGGAAGTTGGTAGTCATCGCTCAACGGCCAAAATTTCGCAAATTCGAGTTATTTTCATCCAAATTTATATTAAATCGATTCGAATAGTTCTGACAAATTCGACATTATCCGTTGGTCGCTGAGCCTCGTTGCCGAATTTTCCGCTACACGCGCAAAATTCAGGCATCGGGCCGATAACTTTCACATTCACGCCACATTCAGCTCCCACATCAGCATGTGATTCCGGCAAAAGGCACACACTTTTGCCTGTCTATTTTGACCGTGAAAGTGCCTCACGAGTTTCTGATAATATAGGAAGGACCATATCTTTGACAATTCATCCCTCGAAACAGACAGTATGCAAATATTGCCAATGAAAGTGAACAAACTCCTTTTCCTCTAGAATCTTTTCGACTTTTTTACAGCCACCCATATCTAGAAAATGCTCATGGTACCGGATTATACCAGTTCTCTACCGTTAGTCCAAGTACAGTCATAGTTTACGCTACATAAAGAGAATATATGCTCCCAAAGCATCCAAAGAAACTTTGTTCATTCGTTATTTTTGTCTCATGTTAACATTCCCTTTACTGAATTCCTTCTCAATGCAATTACCATTACTCATTAAAAACATCAAAATCGTATTGAAACGAGGAAATTTCCGGTTCTCTCGGGAAGGAATCCAATGAGGGCTCATTCGAAAGAAAATAAGAGATCAGAAGTACCAAAAAAGAGCGTTACGCAATTGGTAAACGTTCCGCTGCCTCGAACGTCTGACGTAGTGTCCCAATTATTTCCTAGTTCATTGGTTCATTGGTTGATCCACCATTGCACCGACAAAAGGAGCGCATTTACCGGGTGGGGCGGCAACGAAAGTAGTTAACCTAGCGCGTTGTATCTCTTTAGGTCACGATGATGGAGAGTAGTTGGTCGGATCACAATGGATACTGAACCTGACCTCAACACTGCCGTCTCACGGGGGAGGGCAGTAACTCCATCTCGGAGTGAACCTCGAATCGCATTAGAGCGAGTGCCCACTGGGGCTCACTCTCCGGTGTAATTGCTGTTCTCTTCCTTCGCATCGCGGCAGAACGTCTAGCCACGAAGACGAAGAGCAGGGAGCCGCGCGTTGGATTGGTAGCAAGGACGCGGGAACCACGAGGAAAACCGCCCTCTCCTTAGGGTCCTCATCTCCCGCGGAGCAATCCGTCGGTTGCCACATTAAAACCCCGCCGGAGCACGATCGATGAGGATTCTGCAACTTGGAGCAGCTAGCCGTGCAAGCTACACTGCCGTGTTACCGAGGAAAGCGGTAGAGTGCAAAAAAAAAACGTTGTTTTTGAGGAAATGGACCTAGTAGCATATCCAAGCGAAAACTTTTAGTCAATGAACCGTCCGTTTCTCGTGAAATCGACAATTAGCATCCAAAAAGCTGGACCGGATCGGAGGATCGCCACCTGGGCCTCGCCTTGGAATCTGCGGGTCCTTGGGACTAGGTGATGATGATAGTAAAAATGTGAAAAAAGAAAGGCACAAGAAAGCACTGGATTGATTTCTCTAGAACTCATTCTGAGTAAGAATTACTACTTGCACGAGGGGCCCAAGCCCAACCCAGGGAAAATTAGGGGCCCGGCCTTGCTTGCTTAGGCCCTAATTGGCCGCATGGAGTGGAGTACTGCGAGTTCACGCAAAGCGCCTTTAATTTTGAAAATGCAACACGCACACCCATCAAGGACGAATAGTTGTATCTCTGCGCCGTCATCAAGGCGCCTCCTGTCCCTTACTCTATTTCCATATTGTGTTTGTTTCCGTTTGTGTTATTTGTGGCGGTGCTTCAAGGACTACTTAGGCATCACAGCCGAAAATAGAGGAGACGTAATCTAGCCTCATTTTATAAATTCACCCCCGATCCACGCTCCATACCTCACTCGCAGCAAAGAGTGGAGCATCGCTAGTTCTCGCCTTATAATTTTATTAGATTTCTAACTGAAAGTTTTACCAATTTTGCCTCTGATCTGTTGCAAAAACCAGGAAAGTTTTGGAAAACAATTGCACAGGTACGTTCTTGTGAGAGAGTGAATTGCGTTTTGAAAATTTAATCAATTAAACCTTGGAATGGAATTGCGTTCCTACGTGCGGGCGCCAACGAACTCGTCACGCTCCGGCCAAGGTATCACAAGCGCCATGCCACGTTTAAAAATTTCCTCCGCCATTATATTTTTTAACGGAGGAATCGTTTAATGAAGCTGTCCGAAACTGTCACTAAAATTTTTTTGTGCTGCCGATAAAATTCAGAGAAATTTTCAAACAGATTCAACCAACAATTTCTCTGTTAAAAAATAAAATGGCGGCGGAAATTTTGTATCGCCGCATGGTACTTGTGATACTTTGGCCGGAAGGTGACGGACCGTGAAAGTTCTGTTGCGTGTCGCCAAGAGCGGTGGCGGTTAAACGAACAGAAATTAAAAGAGGATCATTCTCAACGTTAATTGGATAAGTTCGGAAACGGTGGATGGACCCGGCTCGGCGGAGTGAACGTCGCGTCGCGCGAGATCGATTCGTATCGCGCCTTTGCGCCTGCTCAAGTGCTCAAGTGGTCAGCTGTTTCAATTTTGAGATACACGCTTCCAGATTTGAAACTTAATTTCAATTTGAACACGTTTTCTGCGATCCGCGTGGCCGAGCAGTTCCCGAGCCGAGCACACCGGAGCGAGAGCAGGACAGGGATGGGCTCAGTAGCGTGGCGTGAATTGCGATGAATCGATTGTTAGGCCATTTAAACCTATGGTAAAGAATCGATCATTAAGGCGTTCGCTGCGAACACCCGGTTTATCGATCCTTTTCCATAGGTTTAAATGGTATAACAATCGATGTATCGCAAAGCACGCCACGCCACTGGATGGGCTCATCGTGGCTTGCTCCGGGAAGGCCGCGCCCCGAGCCCCGAGCTCTGCGCTGAGATCAATCGATATATCGCAAGTCGATATAGGGCAAGATGCCCTGATCTCTTGCTCTTGCCGCACTTATTGTTTGCTGATCGGTGCCAGCCTTTCTAACGCGGGCTCCCGGGCTCCAGGCAACCATCAAACAGTGGCGTGACGTGCTTTGCGATATATCGATCGATCTGCCGTTTGAACCCATGGAAAAGGATCAATAAACAGGGTGTTCGTAACCAACAACTTAATAATCGATTTTTTATCATAGTTTCAAATGCGAAAATATCGATAGTTGATCATTCATGCTTCGCCACTGCTATCAACGCATCGTGAGCGGGTCGCTCGGCTGGAATGTAGTTAGTAGTCCCCGTTTACTACTGTTAGTTCCCTTTAAAGCTTCAAACAACAGATGATTAGTTAAACGGATCAGTTTCCGCCTTACCACATGGCTCAGTTAAACGATGTACGAAGAAGAGCAAGAAGAGCACAAACGCAACACCTCAAGTTATGAGAAAACATGAAAAGTGCCACTAAAATGCACAGTAAGAAAAAGTAATGGCATTTTTTGTTAATATGAGAAGTAGCACACAAAGTAACCTGAACTTGCTGTATTTTTTCGTTAGTTTTCCTTTGGATTAAATTGACCAAATCTCTGGGTTACATAGACATTAAGAGAAGCACGAAAACATTAGTTGAGCAGGGTACTTTTCCATCTCCATAACTGTCTTGGATCAACCTACAGTTATGGTCTACTTCACCATAAAATTGCTCAACCAACCATGTCCTTTTGGTTGATGGGAACGAAAAATAATTGCTCAAAGTGTCCCAAAGGAACCATAAACACGAACATTTTTATATTTGTGCAACCTCCGCCCTTGTATGAAAGCAAGTAAAAGTGAGAATTCAATTAATCATTTTACAGAAGTAAGTGACACCTTCACAGCGCTCTCTAGCACTCTGCGACGCCTAACAGCCTCCCAAGGGTCCTCCCACAACCCTTCAGGGATTCGGCACCCCCTCTTTCATTTAAAACCCCCTGTCGCCATTCTGTCACGGGGCGCCCCGTGCGTCCTCTTCCACGAGGAACCCAATCAAGCATCTCCTTTGGCAGCATCTTTTCCGTCATCCTGTTAACATGACCAAACGTCGAGTACGATGTCATTTTTGACTTCCATGATCTGACGCACCCTAGCATTACGGACCCGATCTCATAGTTTAACTCCAATAATTTACTGATAAACAGAGACAAGAGACCCCCCACTGGCCTCTTGGCGACACGCGACAGGTGAAAGCTCGTACTTTTGAGGATTCAACACTACCTTATGGACAATTATAAGGGAGCAACATTCATTACTCTTTCTTCGGCTGTCGACCTACCTACATGGTGGATGATGAGCTTCGGGTGACGTCATGAGCCTGACAACTTTCCTAAACTTCGGCTTGTTTGCAAAACGAAACTGCCAAGACGTTGTTAGACATCAACCATGTGGGTAAGTCAACATTTTAATGTTGCAGTCCCGAAAGTAAAAGCTTCCACCTTAGCCGAGATACAAGTGGAGGGTCTCTTGTCTCTGCTGATAAATGAACAGATTGTGTTTCATCAATGCAAGGGATCTACGGAAAAACTGTTTGAGACAGTTGATGATGACTGGGATGTGGATGGATAGAGCCCCAAAGCGTAGCGACCGCGCGCGGAATCGAAAAATAACTAGACGAGTCTGGCGCAGTAAGTCATGGGACGGCGCGGCGCGGCGCACGAGGACTGCGCAAGTCTGACGGGATGGGGTGGGGTGGAGGCTTTGGGAGCTATTTGTCTGCGAGCTTCGAGGGGCCCGGGGCCTGCGGCTCGGGTCGTTGGTCCGCGACTCAGGATCAGTCCGCTTACCGTTCCACCCGCTCTTTCGTCCGACGGCCAGCGGCTCGGCGCGAAGCGGCCACTTCGGCCACGGCTTGGCTGCCGTGTCGACTTGGTTTCGTTCGCAGTGTCGTTGCCAATTCGTAGATTTTCAATACGAAGCACCGTTTGTTAACACACTGAAAGAAATAATATGCTGTTTTAGCACCTAGGATGTCAAAAATATGTCTGGTGATCCCGAGATGCTATCTTTACTGTCCTCGCAGTTTACTTTACATTCCTATGAATGCAAATACAACTGCGTGGGCAATCAAGGTAGCATCTTAGGATCACTAGACACTTTCTTGACGTCCTAGGTGCTAAAACAGCATACCATATTTTTCAGTGCGAGCATTAATTCTACCGAAACCTTGTGTCAATAACCTCAGTCGTATAAGTTAAGATAATGAAGAGGTCACCGGATAAAAAAAGTCTCTTAAATCCTGAGTCCAGACTCTTAAAAACTTCGCAAAGAAAAAATTCTCTCGCTTCAATCGGATTTTTTCTTGAATCGAGAAGCAGGACTCTTGATTCAAACGGATTTTCTGTAAAATCAGGCAAAAATCCAATTAAATAAAGAGCATTTCTCCTGTCAATTTTTTTCAGAGTCTGGGCGCTGGAACAAAGAGGCTTTTTTCCAGAGGTAAGCAAGAGCCGAAAAGTACGACACTTAAGTAAACATGCCATTTGACAAGAGAACGGAAATGCTCTTTGATTTATGTACGCATACATGCATAGAAGAGTGCTTGGATTGATGATTGCTTTCTACGTTGATTAAATGTGTATCAACAACTAGAATTTCAAAGTGTTGGGTTGGAGGTTCATGAAATGGTTTACTTTATTTACGCGGCATTAAAGTCTCCGAGCTTCCCTATTTGTTTTTGGATTCTTTAAGAGGATTGAAATGTTGAATGAATGAGAGGAAATGTTTTTCGCCATGGCTATCATGGCCAAACGGACTGAACGAGTACGGAGCTATCACATTTCAAGATGGTTTACATTTTTTACGCTGCGTTTAAGTCTCCAAGACTACTTGTGTATCTCTCGAATCATTTCCGAAACAAGAAAAGGTATGAATAAAAATCAAAAGGTACCAGACTTTCACAAAATTGACATGCACCTTAAGGGCCAATTAGTGACTTTAGAACGAAATTTTATAGGTAAGGATGGGAAACTTAATGTTAATGGACTCGTTGACTGTTAAAAAACTTTGCATGAACACGTCATCCACTCTTTACTATCTCCATTCAGTTCAATTTATCGATCAGTGATGTGTTTAATTGCACTCACCGTATATTACTGATAAAATAAAGGAGAAAAAAAACATGATGTAACCTGCTGTGGAGGATTTAGGAGAGCAATATTCTTACCTTAAAATTGGACGTACAAAACTTGACAGTTGGATTGGCAGGCGGTTTGCATTGATGAACAAATGCAATTGTCAAAATGCAATTTTAAGACTTGCGCAACGAGCCTATTTTTTGGCGTTTTGTCAGTTTGAAAAGTTGTGTTTCTATGTTGTATTATACTTTCGTTAAGACTTACATGTAAGATAGTATAATGAATTAAAACGAGATAGGTAGAGTATGCTATACCCTACCATGTCATGTTTTATCAAAATGTTTGAGATATGTGCTAGAATGCCCTGTTGACTTGCAAGTGGATATGAAAAACACTTGTAACGGAATATTAAAGTATCAACAATACATTCAGAAACCACTAAAATTGGCCGTAAGTTTCCAAGGAAAACGTCTCAAATTTTATTATTGGGAAGAGAAGGGACACTTCTCTCTGTTGGATAGGCGTTTCTGTCATTTATTGCATACTAAAAGAGCCAGAAAAACTCAATTGGATAGTATGACGTGGTCGGGCTGTGGAAAGCCGATTAGAAAGGAAGAAAAGCAGAGATGAGCGATTCAGATCGGGTGATGATTCATTTGCTAACGCTTGCAAAAACTTCGCCTACAGCATTGCGTGTAAGCAACGCCAGACGCTTAGATACTTGTTACAGAACTTTTGGTATTTAAACTCAGCATTTAACGACAGAACACTTTGAAATATTAACTCCAAAGGTACGTTTCAATTTGTGTGAGTATCGGACACCTTTCTGATTTCAATTTGCGATATTCACTGGGGACGCATTTTTTAGGTTATTTCAAAATGCCGCTTGTATAATAATTTTCCAAATGCCCAACACGTTATGGCATCACGTAATGCTCGGAAATTTTTACTCTTTGAATTCAAATTCAGAAATTATCAATTGATCGATGAAATATCCAGTTGCCCCCTTAAGTGCAGAAGAACCGCCTTAATCCTGGTGACATATGATGGTGCTTAACCGGTCTCGAGTTTCCACTCCTCATTTTGGAAAGCGTCAATTTAATGGAGCAAATCGGCAACGAAGATTGTGAAACTTTGACGTTGGACTAGAGTTGGAGCAAAGGAGAATTAAAAGGAGAGTAAAGATCGGTATCTGGGAGTCGGGGCTGGGGGCTAGGGGCTGGGGAGCCGCGGCCAATGTAACGATTGCTCAGTTATGACGAGATCGCAAGATCCCGGCTCGGACCCACTGCCCGCTACCGCCACTGATATTTTGATCGTGACGCAACTCATTCCCGCCTGGGTCTGGGTCGTCTCTCGCTGTCCACTCCTTCGCCCCGCGTAATTGCTGCCTCCACCTCCCTCGCAAGACCCCACGGCCACCGTGGGTTTCTTCACTCGCAGGGATGAATGTTTTGCCTCGTTTTGCCCCCCCCTCCCTCCAATGGTTTCAGATGTTTATCTGAAATGCTCCCTCGCTCGATGATTACTGAGCAAGTAGATTGGAGGTAGCAAATGAGGAGTAACTATTTTGGCAGAAGAGGCAGTGACGTAGCTTGGGGGATCTTGCCCCCCACTTTCCAATGACTAGAGACTTTCCCCCAAGTTAACGTCATGTTTTGTGATTTGGATGGATTTTTGGAGACAGGAATCATTGGTGAATCAATCGGAAATTTCTTAAAGCGATCGGGCGTTTCAATATGACTATAGGAATACCTCTTTAGGTAAAAGGACTTCCTGTCATTTCAACGAGGTTTTTCTGTCAATATAACAGAAATTGTTCCCCAGTTTTTATCGGCAATCGATAAAAATCAGTATTTTCCATCTGCACGCTTGCGGTTATCTTTAAAAAAAGACGTATTGGGAGTAGGCAAAAGTTTTGGCTCATTTCTTTGCAAAAAATGCGTAAAAACGATCCCCGTGTAAGTTTCTATAGACTCTCTTTTGTGACGTTTTCGAGCGGGTTTGCCGTAACCTCTTTGCATGCGTTTGTTATTTGACTCCTTGGCTTCGCACCACGCGGGGAAGATGGATACGCGTGCGGATGAAAAGCACACGACCATAACTCACCGGCTAACATTCCGGCCATTCCTCCTGCTCCTATTCAAAATGCATGAGCTCTTTGTCTGCCAGCTCTAATTGAAATGTTACAGAGAGAGCGGTCTCTGCTTGACTCGGAGACTGGCTAAAGGTTATGGTCTAGCACCGTGGATGAGGTCTCACTTCCAAGTTGAAGCCATTGATATTTCTGTCCCTCCCGCCGTATCATCATCGCCACACACACGTACTAGACCTCTGCCGTGCTGAGGAAAAACGCTCTATGAACATTCCATCGTTGCCAAATTTACTCTCGGAAAATACTTGTTTTTTAAAAAAGTTAAACGAAGTTCACGTGCCTGCGGAAACAAACACGAAATAGAAACAGAGCAAGGGCAAGACCGCACCTCATTGACGGCGCGGAGATACAACTATTCGTGCTTGATGGATGTCCGTGTTGCAGCTGGAAAATTGAAGGCGCGGTGGCGTGAAGCATGAGTTCGCAATGCTCCGCTCTGTGCTGCTGATGAGGCGTCACTCAGATTCGAATGAAAAGTTTCAAAAACGAGGCCCGATTACGCTTCTCTCATCTTTGGTTGTGTTGTTTATACGCAGTCCTTGAAGCACCGCTACAAATAAAACAAACGGAACAAAAACACTGTAAAAATAGAGCCAGAGAACGGAGCCGCGTTGAGGACGGCGCGGCGCAGAGATACAACTATTTGTGCTTGATGGATGTCCTTGTTGCGTCTGTAAAATTGAAGGCGTGATGACACGAGAAGTGAACTCCCAACATTCCGCTCTATGAATGTAAGGGATGTGATGCTGAGAATCGGTGGAAAAGTTAAATCGATGCCCAAATACATCTCGCCTATCTTCAGCTGAGTCGAAATGATTTTATTTGATGTCTAATTCTTCTTTTATGGTGAATCTGTAGACCTATATCTAAAGATAGTATATGCACCGGCCCCATACAACCCACAGGGCACCTATTTTTAGCAGGCTTCGAGGTACATTGGAATACAAATGGCTGGCTAAGCTATCAAATAAGACATAAGAAAAGTAGATAATAAACCGAGCTACAAATTTTACAATTTTTTTATTTATGTGTTTGTTTTTATTATTCTTGTTCTACCACTAAAGAAGATCCATAAAGCGCGTCGCAACGTCTGGTGTTTTGAAAGTTTCTTTTGTCATATTTTCTTCTTCAATTGTTTGCTTGTGTGTGTAGCAGCATGTGATTGAATATACTGCATTTTTTGTTTTTTTGGCTTGTAGCTCGCATCAATGTATCATCGTTTTTTTCTTATTTCTCATCGGGTCAATTCGACCTGGGTCGGGCATCTAAGGGCTAAGTAGAGGATTTCCCAAAGAATGCGGCAAGGGAGAAGCAGCGGCGCGCGGCGTATGCCATCGTGTATCCGTACTAAATTATCTAGTCTCATTTTGAATTGAATTCTTGTGTCGCTTAGAGACGGAGATAACGCTCTCAGCCTGGATCTCTCTGTGGAGAGAATTATTCGCGTTAGCACCCTTCCGGTTGCTCTGGTTCGAGTTTCTTGCGGTGAGCTCAACAATGTACGTAGAGAATTATGGGGCATTGCATGGTGATATTCCGAACAAGCTGAATCTCTTATCAACCGGCACCTACTAGTAACTTCGAATCCAAAACCGATACATAATAATTGAATTGGCTCGTGCGAAAACGTCCAATGTCCAATACAGTGTTTCACAATTTGAGTGGATGATTTCGTTGTACCTTACAGAACGAAATGGTTTACGACGATAGGAATGTAGAACAATGTTATAAAAAAATTCCCCTAAGTATGATGAAACGTTCACTAGAGAGATCTATATTATTCATATGTGTCGTGGGGCAAAAGAAACCACTACATTATGAATCTCTGTATTTTACAACGAACGTTTTCGCACGAGCCGATTCCATTGTAACCAAAGGATTTTTTTTCAAAGAAACTGGAGGTCGCTTACGTCCTTCTTGACAAAATGAATAAGAAATACAGTGACGTAGGATTGGGTCGTATTTACACCCAGACACTTACTCTACAGTGATAACGAAGAGATTCGTAAGTGCAACTATGAAGTTTTGAGGAAATGGGCCAAGTTGCGTAAGAGCGGCTTTCATTCAAAGAAGTCTCCGTTCTTTGTTAAAGCGCCACCAATCATCCAAAAGACTCTTACTCAATCGTTTGAATGATTGAAAATTGATGGAATTTATCAACATTTTTTACATTTTCATGTTCTTCTAGTGTTAGACAAGTCAACCATGGACGAATTTTGCTGTTTTAACTGTTTTATCTATTTAATCTGAAAGAGATCAGATGAATTTTGATGGAAATTCGATTTTGAAAGTTATTATCAAATTTGAAATTGTTACGGCTCTCCTCACTATCACGGCAGCACTTTCCTCACTGCGGAGACACAGGTATCCACTCACCAGAACAGGACCTTTTTCAATTCCCAAGATTCACCGCGGAAAGACTACGAGGGGAGAGCATCTTCGATGCTATATGCTGGACAATTTTTAGTATATGCTAGGATTGCTAAAACAATCGGTCCGTTTTTCAGTCACCAGCCGTCGTTGGGAGACTTTCAAAAGTAACTTTCATAGTATAGAGAATATAGCAATTCGGGGGTCTATATAATACATTGTCTCAGCGTGCAACAGGTGATAACCGTCAAAAGTTGATAAAAACCCCCTTCCATCTTGAATCGCCGCCTCTTCCTTCATATCTTAAGGGTCTCCACGAAACCCGGTGTCTATAACTTCTCCATGAGGGTACTATAGATGCAACTAGCTCAAGAACTTGAGCAAAGGCTTGGCTTCGTCATGGAACTCAAAAAATTAACCTGGTTCAGCTGAGGCGTTTCAAGAAAGGCGGAAAGACTGTCCTAAGTGCCATCCGTTGTCCGGGCTTATGAATACACTGTGTCTTCCTCTTTTGGTCGAGCCGACCCTGCGCGACCCAGCTGAACCTTGTATGGTACCAAGCACTAACTCCCAGCCGTGCCCGTGTTTCATTCAGTTTTTTGTGCGTTCCTCAGCCGCGAGCCTTATATGGCACTCTGTGAGCCCGGATTGATTACCGCCTAACCGATATAATATCCCAGCCAATGACCGGCTACTAGTTCTACCGTGCTCAGGAGAAACGCCGTATCTACATTCGAATGTTGCCAAATTTTTTCTCAGAAAATACTTAATTTTTAGGAAAATAATGGCAATTTTCAATTGTAATTTTCAGTCACTTTAGAACGAATTACAAACAAAAAATTCTGAAAAATTGGAAGAAAAATACTTAAAATTTTTCTAAAAAAACGTTATTTGTCCGAAAAAGTCTGGCAACGTCTGAAGGCTCATACGATGTTTTCCCTTAGTACGGTGGAGTTGTCAGCGTTTCCCTCCCCGGAGTAGGCAGTAGTTACAATGCTCGCCAATGCTTACCTATTAACTACCGTAAGATAACTTATCGCGCTGTTCTCCCGACATTACTCTTACCTATATGCAGCCTGCGTCGCTGCTTGTTCATCGAATTTTCTGCGGCACACAGTTTGTAAACGATAGGAACTGACGTGTTGCTAGTTTGAGGCAAAGTGTTCGAAGGTGTCCCATCGAACTGGTTCGGAGGTTGTTCAACAATAGAGTCCGGCCTTTTTTAGACTTTTCGGCCTTTCTTCAACACCTTATTTACGTATCTGTAGAGGTGAAACATGAGCTCTCCCCCTCACCTCATAAGACTTTGCAGTCATTTTGATATTCCGCTATTTTTAAAAACAATCGCTTGACACAATTTATGCTAGTAAATGCATACTTTAATTTTACGTTGGATTGCATGGCTGTAGACTTAAACACAATGAATGGAAGAAAGGTGTTAGGCGTTATTAGACCTGGAAAAAATTACGTCACGTTCCTAAAATCTGACTGCAAAATTAGCGATTATTATAATGCTGTAACAAATATGTGTAAATCTGAATCTCATGAGTTGTAGTAACATATATCTCCAGATTGCGTTCAACGCAAAATACGAACTTTGAAAGTTCAGTGGTAAAGGCTAGACTTTTATATCCCAATTTCTTGTCTGAGAAACACACAGGCAAAGGACTGATAATCCAGCATATAAGAAGGGTATCCATTCGCCACTGTTGAGAGCTATCAATCGAGATTTTTCGGATCAAGATCATTTTACATCCTGGAATCAAATTTTGGGGCTTCAGAGATGAGATTTCTCACTTTGTAATGCCAATAGGAAGAAGAGTGCTCCAGCTGTAACCCATGGCTCTTCTTCTGTAAGTTTTGGATGAACTGGAGGACTCATAGCTAACTATTCGAACTCCAACAATGTAATCCTAAAAATCATGAAACAGCGGTGGCGCCATCTCCGTGGAAATATCTTTCTGTACAAGTCACTGAAGATTCACCTTACAGGAAACGTGCATTTTCCTAAGTTCGCTTCTCCATAGCGGAGAAGAAATGATAAAGTCGCGACCATTTGTTCTTAATTTAGACGTAGCACCGTCAAAAGAGAAGATACGCTCCGATAATAGCGAAGCACAGCCCGGCGGGTGGCTGCAAACATTCACACTCCGCCTAGTCGGCAGATGGTAACATCCGATCCATGTACTTGGCTGTAAAATCCAGTGATTTCGTACTCGTCACGGCAATCGTGGAAGAAGTTCGCGATGCAGTCAAGCGGCACTGGGCCCGCACGCTGCCGGGCTAAGGATAAACGTCCTATGAACTTTCGGACGTTGCAAATGCCTCCTGGAAAAGCATTAATTTCCTTGAATACTTAAGAATTTTTATCCTCCTTCGAGGATTCATTCGCAATATTCTCTAAAAACGTGGAAAAACACTTCAAACTTTTCTTTAAAATAAACGTTCAACAAAGCATTCATTAAACATTCATTGTGGCTTTATGGTATCACGACAAATATATTTGTCGCGAATATCAAAAAGCCACAATGATCCTCTCATAACAGAACTATACGTAGATATTATCGCCAATAAATAACAGTGCCTCCTCTAACGAAACGGTTTGAAACTAGGCAAAATTAGAGAATCAGGGTCTTGAGGGGATCTTTAATCCCCCAAAGTTTGAGGATTTTCAAAAAATGGGCAAAAAATCAATTAATGCAAATGTCTGGTAATTTTCTTTTTAAAATTTGCCTACATCAACTCTCTAAGGGATAAAAATGTCTAAAGTTGCACCACGTGAGTGATAGGATAAAAAAAAGTATACATCCTAATGGAATTTATGATAAAAAAATAGTTAGGACAAGATACCTTATTCCACCTTCCTCCTAGGAATTCGACGTGACAATCTCTCCTTTGAATTTTATAGATTTAGATCTGATCGCACTTGTCCCAAGTTGTAAAAAAGTCACTGTTTGCTGAAGAGAGGCCTGAAGCCTGGAAAGCTTCACCAGTGGCCGCGAAGATGGCGCGATTTGTCGCTTGGCTGGCAATCGGGCGTAACTGCACATTGCGATGAGCCTGGAAAGACATTGAATTGTATGGAAGACGGGGTTCATTGAAGGAAGTAGTTACGCCCTAATGTCAGGTAGGCGACGAATTGTTCCTCTCATGAAGCCTGAGAATGGAAACTCTCCTCATGAAAATAAGACCAAAATTAGGAGAAAATTACCTCGTAAAAATTGAAACGGAAAAATCAGGCTATCATCCAGTGAGAAAAAATATGAACCATCCTAAGAAAACCCGATAACACTTACCAGGATTCGAAGTTCCACTCTTAAGTTTGGAACAATCAACTCAATGCCCTATTCTACGTTTCTCACTCGATCCGAGGAAACTCGACAACATTCGGATGGACTTAGGGCGTTCTCGCCGAGGGCAGCAGCACGTGTTTTAGGACTCGGCGATCGGAGGATCAGGCTCGGCTCTTCCTCGCGCGCGGGCATCGCCCGCCCGGTCCAGCGCAGCATCCATCTCTGGATTTCGTAAGCGAACAATGGGATGGAGAAGTTCGTCAGGATAATAAGAGGAAAACGAGAGTGCTCCGAGCTACCCCGATTCTAGTTTATCATTCGTACACCTTTTCGCCCCCCCCTTCCCCTCCTCACGCCCCCGGTCACCTTTTCGCTGGGCCGGGAGTGTCTATCGATCTGGTCTATCTCGTCCGCGTGGTCCGCGCGCGCACGCCGCGCGCCACGATCGGGCCCCGATGGTGGATTTATCTTCATATTTATTACTGTCTTCATGCAGTTTGCATAATCTTAAACATCATTATATAGCTGTTGGCGAAATGCATAACTCAATATTAATGTCAGTAAGATATCATTTATTTTTTATTACGTGTATCCGTACTTGAAGCTATCCTAGTTGATTCCCTTTTTATACCCGGCGTTCCCTCCTCCCCGGTTGTTTACCCTCGTCCCACCATTCGCTCCAATCATTGTCTTATTTCTGGAGCAGTAATTTCCGTCCGGTAACTGATAAGTCTCCGGCGTGCCGGGATCTGAGGGCTGATTATTGAAATTGCTCGACAAAGCGATGGACAAAGAGGACAAAGGGAAAATGGAGGGATGTTATTGGTTGAAATGGATGGTTGTTACAGTGTGCGACGCTTGGGCCAATGACTTAAGCCAAACACACTCAAAACCGGAGGATTCATTTTCAGTAATAGCTTGTCAGCGGACCGACTTTTGAAATTGATAGACAGAGTGATAGACAAAGGAAACGTAGAGAGTACAGATCTAGCCTATTAGTTGAAATGTGTGGTTGTTACAACCAAAGGGGGTAAACGATAGACTAACCAAAGGGTTTCTCGTGGGTTGCCGTTTGTTAGTCCACTACCTACCTCCTTAATCCATTTCAACCACACACTTCCACCAAATAGGATGCCATCATAACCCTTTTGTCTTCTTTGTCCATCGTTTGTCTTGACTTCAATTTCCTCAGAGATTGCTGTAGGACGGAAAAGCTTACAACCTTTTTTAATCGAGGCTCGTGTAGGGAAACGCAGATGACCGTGCATGTTCCTCGGTAAGTTTGTTGCCTATGCGGTAAGATTGAAGGCGGATCATTAGTAACCGTTACTTGCCAAAAGACTTACATTTTGATTGGTGGCTTACAATAAAAGCATGAGGGAAAATAATTGACTACTTTGGGATACGCCAACGGGCGCTACGCAGCCCAACCCCCCGAGCGCGCTCCTCGGATCCCTCGTGAGTCAATCTGGATAGAGTGAGCTCATCTAGGGACGGACTATCCTTCGGGTATTGATTTTTGGTTCACAATCAAAACGTGAAGCGTACAAATTGTACATTTCCTGTAAATATAACGCTTCTTGCTTTCCAGTAGGTTTGTTGCCATTGCAGCGGAATTGAAAGCGGACTGTAAAAGGACAAAATCTACCTAGATCAGAATTTCAATCGAACTCGATTTTTTTGTTCACTTCAAATATCCCACGAGGAGTGATCTTGCGCTTTACTGTCCCTAGAACTCCATCCCCTCTCTCTCTATCTCTCATCAAGCCAGAACCAGGTAACCGTTGTTTCATACCATTAAACTTGGGTCACGTGGCCGGGAATCGAACTCGGGACCTCCCATTCATAGAGCAAGCGCAACAACCACTACACCACAGAAAGCCGACAAAACAAGAAGAAAATAGAAAATATTAAGCCTTAAAAAAAGATTTTTAGTATTTCCAAATTTGCAAGTACGTGCGGAATTTTTAATCTTTAGCGGTAGAGTCCATGGTAGAGAAAAACGGCTCGGGACGTTGGGTTTACGATGTGCAGATACATAGTGAAGACTCGGATGAGCCGTTGCTTCCCACGCAAAGCTGCTTATCTTAAAATCGAAGGTCACGGAGGATTTCCGAGGCGAAGATATTCGGGGATTTGGGTGCGACCGGGAGGTGTTGCGATGCGAGGCCCGTTGAAGGATGATAATGGTAATAATGGTGGGACGTTGACGTCGACGTCAACGGCGAACGTGGAGGCGCGAAAGCGGGCCTAAAGTTGGAGGATGAGCAAAGAAAAGGGAAGCCGCATTGAGACGCTGCCTGTCTGAGCGTACAAAGGACCCCTAATAAGCGTTCAAAATGATTGAATTAAAATTTCACTCAAAAGATTGATGTGATGCGGAAGATATCCACGCACGGACCGCCGCGCGCCACGCTCCGGATCCAACCCGCACGCAACTAGATAAGCCCTGTTGTCGAAATTAAGCGAATTTTATTTAGAGGCTCGGTACTACTTTTGTGCCTTAACCTCCGACCTGCCGTTCTATTGGAGTTCGGAACTTCCGATTCGGTGACCAACGAATCGCAACGTTGGTGCGTGATTTTGGTACCACCTCGCGAGGTGGTTCCAAGAAAGGTTCGACCTATCGAAAACCAGCGGATCTGATTGGTCGAATCTGGTAACAACGGTGTCCACTGGTGTTGGTGATTGATGAGACAATCCGGGACAGAACTTGCCGGAGAGGTTCGAAACTTCGAATAAAATTCGCTTGTTCACTTCAAATCTGTATGCTTGTCAAAAATTATTTCAACTTTGACAAAATTTCGTGATATGGAATCACTATTTCTTGCTGACCCATTAAATCTTCTATCTGCGCAAGGAGGATATCGATGGCCAAAGTTCGAAATCAGGTATGAGGGGCTTGGAGGACAAGACGCATAAGTGCAGTTTTTGCTATTTCGAGAAATAAGCGTATGAGGTTTCGAAATTACACGGATCCTAATGACGGAGAGGAGGCTCAAGCTGGCTTTTTGATACTTATAAATTGGAAATCAGGAGCGAATTTTTCTCAAAATATGCATTGACACTAGTTTTACTTGAAATCATATGTATAGTCTTATTTTTATCAAAAACTGCACTTAATTGCGCCTTCTCCTCCAGGCCCCTCGTATCTTCATTTGCAAAGTCGTAAACTTCCTGTATCTTTTTTCTTCGAAAAACTAGTACATGTAATTCCTTGAACACCTCCTTGATTTGTCCTCTCTGTTAGCAGAATATTCTGCATAAATTTCAAGTGAAAAACTTGGCTTGTTTCTCAGTGAAAAATAAAATAGGAGCGGAAACTTTGAAGCATCGCAAAGGAGATACGCGGTGCCGCACTTCAGCCGTCAATATGGCACATAATAGGTTGTTCCTAAAGTGGGCCAGCAATACTGGTTCCACATTACAACATGCATTCCTTTTGAGCTTTTTACAATTTTCTCAAAAGCCGGACAGTGAAGAAAAATCAATCCGTCAGTAGCGCGTACGAAAGAACCATATGACTTAATGATGAAATTTTCACTTAATAATCGGTTGTCAAATTTTGGCGAAGACGCTTGCGCGCTAATATCACAAACAGCATTTGCGTAAACTTTTACCCTTGGCCTCGGCTAAAAAAGTTTACCGTCATGGCAATGATCCACACAAAACTTATAAAATAATGTAATCCGCATTCTTTGTAAAAACAGAATACTTCTTTTTTTTTTTTTTGAAGACAACACCGCAACATAGTGTTGCAGCACTCGTTCAACACGATCTGATCTAATCTAATCTAACCGCCAAAAACGGACTCATAGAAACGGGCCCGCGCATTATGAGATGCGTTAAGCGTTAACTGTCAACGCTGCTCGTCACTGCGATCATCATCGACATCGTCACTGTTCTCGTCATTACCGCGAACCTATTCTTCACGTCAACGGCCATTATGAATAACAATAGGCCCGTCACACGTTCGACTAATTTGAATCGGTTTGGGGTTCTCCGTGACGTAAACGTGAGACCAAGACGCGAAAGCTCCACAAAGCTTAGTGTGGATGTCCTCGGTTCGTTTGATGCAAACTGGAGATTTGATCCAATCGCGGCGAACAGGTCTTTCCGAAATTTACCTTTGGAATGCGTTGCTTACGTTCGGTGAGATGCACAGCCAGACATTTATCATTCACTGTCGAAAATATTTCATAAAAAGATGCTCCCTTAGGTGGAAACAGCCGGCTGAATTCCGGAAGTGGAGAAACAAGAAAGTCAGTAGAACCGTAGAACTTGGGTAGAACCAGGGCGAGCTAGCGAAACTTAATGCTTTCACACGCTACCGTGCTAAGGAAGAATGCCGTAAAAGCATTTAAGAGTCGCCAAATTTCTTTCAATAAAATGTTTATTATTGAGGGAGGTCATGAATATTTTACCTTGAAATTTTCAGGAACTTTAGATCAAAATACTAACAAAAATTGGAAGAAAATTATTCATATGAGTTTACCAGGGAATTCGCGTTTTATCAAAGTAAATTTGGCAACGCCTGAAAGTTCATGCGGCGTTTTTCCTAAGCACGGCAGTACGGTTTTGGTGCAAATATCGTGGATCTTGCTGTTCTCCAGTCAGCTGGGCTGCATTCTGCAAATGGCACTTATCTTGTAACAGTTACAGAAGTTTCCGTTATGAGGACGGATAACCTTTTACCCACGATCGTGGCCTTTATCTGCGACCGGTGGATGACAGCCGGTGGTGAAGATCGAGAGGGTGAGGGATGAAATGAGTGAAAAGAGAAGGCAAAATCACATCTTGAAAATATATTGTTCCCATATTGAATAAAAAAATATACGGTTCATAAAATATTGCAGGGTTTATCTCATAAAAGAGCGAGCCCATGGAAAATGGAGGCTATTTGGTCCTGTATTTTTCAAATCATGCCCTTAGAGAGCGCAGAAACTTCAGGTGATTGTCAGAGATAAAAGATATACCTTATAGGAAGAGAAAATTGATAAAAAAAAAATAAAAAAAAAAAAAAAAAAACTGGAATATATGTCCGAGGTGAAACTTAAACACCTACGCACACTGGAAAAAAAACACACTGGATCTAGTGTACGGACTCTTGAAAACATTGACATGAAAATGGACTCTTGATTCAATCAGATTTAAGCTTAAATCAAAAGGAAATCCGCTCAAATTAAGAGGCTTGGTTCTGGATTTAAGCTTAAATCTGATTGAATCAAGAGTATTTTTTCTTGTCGATATTTTTAAGAGTCTGGACTCTAGATCCAATGTGTTTTTTTTTTTGTTTTTTTCCAGTGTGTGTGTCGTATATGTGATGTTATCACAATCTGTACATAAAGTACGATCTTCATGCTGCATTTGAAACTGTAACAATGCGAATAAAGTCATTTGACTTTTATGGCTGAGACTCAAGGCCTCTCATTGCTTCTCTCTCGAAATCTTCCCATTCTTTAAGCTTCTGTACTCATTGTACCCTCTCAGTCATCACTCCTTCCTGTTTGCTCTCTTCCTGTCTCTCCCCCCCCCCCCTATTTTCATCTCTTTCTCACTCTAGAGCTGTTTAGCTGCTGAGATCATCTCTGAAATCCGTGCAATGTGCATCCTGGGAGATTTATAGCGGAATTTTGAAAGAGGCCCCAAAATGTGTGCAAAGAATCCGAACTTTCAAACTGTAAACTTCACTCACCTGATAAAACGGATTTCAAAAGGTATCGAAGAGAAACATCTGCGATTCTTTTAATTATGGCTCCGTAAAAGCTTTCACGCTTGCTGATAAAAAATGTTCATCCAATCCATTCAAAATAAGCAACAAACCGGTCGAACAATGATTTAGTGCAATTCAAGCTCGTTTACGAGCAGTGAAGACAAGCGAAGATAAAATTCGTGAAACTAACCGAAATACGCACTCCTCGAATCAATTTACGATTTGGAAGAAAGCGTAACAATTAAAAACTTTGAGCGAATTGTATTTTACTGGCGAGAAATCTGGTCAGTAGCCCGTCACGGGACGATATATGCATTTTCTTTCGTTTTATGGACCGCTCTTGATTTAGAGGCAAGGCTCGTAAATCAGAATGCTTAGCGCAGGATTTTGGCCCGCTCGGAGAGGCATGGAACCCAAAAAATAGCTGGATCGATCACGATTCTTTTAAATCAATTAACTTTTACGGCTCAATAAAAGTTGCGGAGGATTGTGAAGGAGGTCTTCGATTCCAGACAAGACCAAGTTCGACCAAAATAGAGAGGTACTTTCAGTCTTGGCAATTGCGATGGGAACTTTTTCCAACGACACTGGCCTCTAGTGTGCTTGTCTCAAAAAGCTCAATGATCTAGGTTGTCGGCTCTTTCTTTAAAATTAAAGCACGGAAAAAAATTTGGTCCTGCGTTTTACAAATATTGTGATAGGATGAAAAACGTTTAATTGCAATAAGAGAAACATCCCCATATTTAATTTTCCTTTTCTATTGCTTTTTCTCTTATGTGTATGCATGCTCATATCTCAGTGGCTAAAAATAGATGCGTTTTAAGTTCAAAGCAACAAAAGTACGTACTTTTTGCGTTTAGCGATATCACGACAAAAGTGCCCAGTTGCTCCAATGCTTACTACGCAATTTAGACCTTTTGAAGTTCTGCATACCACATATATCGTTAGATATCACTATTGAATTTTTTCACACATGTTGGACCCTACAAAGCACTCGGAGAATGTGAATAACTCAATCAATAACTCAAATTTATCAAAAATAGCAGGTACGACACTTTGCATCTGTGTCACTGGTACTTAAAATAAATATATTCTTGTAATCCCAGTGTTCGACGAAGACCAATGCATATCCTACTGAATATGTGTTTCGTCAAATTCTTACGGATGCTCCTTTCATCATTAAAGTTTTTCTTTTTTTTCCTGAAATGGAAGTTCCAAAAGTATTGCGCAAATATAGCTTGAGAGGAGGTTGTAGGCAGAGATCAAGATGCAATATTGGTAGAATGTTGGAGTCTCAGTAATTATCCATAATGTAAAAGAAATTTGAGCCACGATGGATTAACATTTATTCAGGTATGAAATTGAAAAGTCGTTGAATATTAAAAATTATACTCGTCCAGCAAATTTCCATAGAATTTAAAACACATTTTCACGGAAAAAAGGAAATAAATAATCTGATATCCTAACAAAAGGCACAATTAAATATCGCTTATTTCATAAATGATGCCACGGACTGGGTTTCCTTGAAAATATTTAGCGAGAAAGTTGTTGGGACGCTGTTGAATAGTTGAGAGCATGCGCGTATCTTTCACCGGGGTATAGCAACATCCTTTACATCAAAATGACCGAGTTCACTCAAGCGTTTTTGTCATGCGAACTTCAAGCAACTATAACTTCCGTATAATTTGATATTTTTGAGCACTTTTTGTCTCCAAAAGCACACTCTCTCCTTTGCAGGTGGCAGTGGCGTGGCGTGTCATGCAATTTATCGATTGATCTGCTATTTAAATACATGGAAAAAGATCGATAAACAAGGTGTTCGCAACGAACATCTTAATCGATTCTTTACCACAGCCTCAAATGGGGAAATACCGATAATCAATCATTCACGCATCGCCTCTGATCAATAGCTTTAATATGAGTCTTAAATTTGATAAGTATATCAACAATGATATCAAAATTGATTAGAAATGTTGTTATTGTATACTTATAATTATTGACTGAGGATGGTGGAAGTGGCCGTAAAAATCTCTTCAATGAAAACTCATGTTCGGTAATCATGATGTCTCTTTATTTCAAAGTATTATTAGTTAATATCCGCGGGAACAATCCACCCGCTATACTTCAAGAGATCTAAAAAGAGTGCAATAATAGTGGCAATAATGATTATAGGGGCTAGCAGTCTTCCCTTCCAAAAATTAGAGGAAAAAGGGCATGGGAGCAGTAAATATTGTGCTTGTAATTTGTTTCGTCAAAGGTGAGTGTAAGGAGAATTAAGAGGCATGGAGGAAAAGGCGCATAAGTTTAGTTTTTGAAACACTGGGGTATTAATAATTTCAAGTAAATCTAGTCTTAGTGTGCAGTCTGTGAAAAATTCACTCTAAAATTCCAATTTTTAAGCATCAAAAAGTCAGTTTGAACTTTCTTTCCGCTATAAGGATCTATAAAACTTTCAAAATAGCAAAAACTACACTTATGCGCCTTGTCCTCCAAGCCTTTCAATTGTATGAAAGGAAGGTTACGAACATTTCGTAAAACTGTAATAACTCTTGAATTAGAAATTAGAGGTGGGTGATTCAAACTGTACGGCTTAAAGTTTTCATTTCTATATTATGAAGAAAATAATTGAAAATCACATGCTGTAGAGATTTCTATGATAACAGTAAAACAACAGAAGTAAGACCCGAGAAGCGCGGTGTAAAACCAATCATTCTCGTTTGCAATGTAGAAAACGTGAGGCTCGAGAACTGAAACTAAGAGGTATGTTTGCGCCAGTATGTTTCTCCTTCAAAACGCCGAGCAGGCAACTTGGCAGCAGGCAAGATCGAATAGTTGTGTCTTGCACGGCTGATGAAAACCACGCAGAATACTCTTAATCGTTTGCGAAAATTCTATTTATTTCTGACGCGACAGCTTCACCCTCGGCAGTTACACAGTTTAACCTCTGGTGAACCACAACCAAGCGTCGTCCTAAATCTAATTTGAATATTCCACTAGACAAGATCTCAACGGAGAAAAAATAAAAAAATAAAAAAATAGAGCTTTAATTTATACCTTCTCAAAAACTCATTGCATCGTACCATATTTTCACATTTCCTGTCTTTAAAACGCGGCTTTGCCCTAGGTTGACGTTATACTTTGAGACAACTTTATCTTGTCAATAATTTACGATTTAAGTTTCGGTGGACACTAAGTTAAATGGCGATTTAAATACACATACATAAAGTCGCTTTTATAGCGCCGCCTCGCGCTCTGCGACGCCCAATCGCCATTGCCCCCTATCCTCCCAGAGATCATCAGGCAATTGGCACCTTCTGATCTCCTCCTCCACCCCTTGTCGCCAACCTTTCACAGGACGTCCACGCCGTCGCCTTCCGGGAGGAACCCAATCGAAGACCTGCTTGGGCAACCGGTCGTCTGCCATCCTTCGCACATGTCCATACCAGACCAACTGCTTGGACCTGATATCGTGCACGATGTCCTTCTCCACACCCATGATCTCGCGTACTTTTACATTGCGGATAAAATTGTTATTGGGTCTTTTAACAGTATTTCTTTTTCCGAGTATCGGGGAGTTAGCCCGATGACTCAACCCCCAACCTGGAGGACCGGGGTTTAATTTCGGAGTTTCCTCTCCTAGACAGGTTGCTTCCACTACAGCTGAGAGCCCTGTCTGCCCTTCTAATGGGTGGTTCATACGCCTTGAAGCCGGTGACCATCTCCACTACCCCATAAGGCAGGGGTTACCAGCTGGGGTCCGCAGGATTGCTAAACCTGTGACATCAGTCCCCCATACGTCCCCAATACGGCGATTTAAATGCTCGATATAAAGTGATTTCAATAAAATTGCAGCTGTTTCAGAGTACGTTATGCCGAGACCACCACTTAAAAACTGTGTCTTCCGGAAAAGCAAATTTCTCATATTCATGATCCGTGGCAGAAAAAAACATGTAACCAGATTCATGTCAGAGTGCCGCACTGCCGCTCTTGATCTCTTAGTCTCGTCGGTGCGCAAGTCTTGCTTCCACTATTTGTTTGTTTGCACGGTTCCTTGAGTAAAGTTAAAGTTACTGAAATATAAATTTAACACGACTTATTCACGCCATGAAAGGTACTTTCACCAAGATGGTAAAAAAATTCACTGCATGGACGAATTCTAAAGGGCCTGTGAGTATTAAGTTTTCACCAACGCCAGATTTGAATTGAAAGAAAAAAATGCTTTTTAGTGAGGTTAAAATATTTGGTAAGTCATACAAAGTTTCATTTTTGAACTAATGAATGAACATTAAGTAATAATTAATTAAAGTACAAATAAACATTGTAGGAATTGGAGCAGTCTGAAATTTTGAGATTTTTGAATCTAATTTTGTTCGAAAAAACAATTAACACATAATATTCAATGCAAAGCAGATCAAGAAATGGTACATGGTTTAATTGCAGTGGCCTTAAAAAAATCATATTAAATGAAGTCATCTATATCACGACTGTCCACATTTTTCTACTTTTCAAAAAAGAGCGCAAAATAGACGGTTTTTGCAGAGAAAAAGGAATGATGCCTGAGAACCGCGTAGGTCGTGCAAATAAACTTGTCTCGAGGTATCAAAAAACTTTTGTCGCTCCTCACAGCGGAGATGGTGCATGAGAGTACAGCACAGTCTCATAAACCTCTAAGGTTCCATTTAACTTCTACGCCTCTACCGAAATAGACTTTTCTCCGGTCCAGGGTTCATCCTGAGCTACGCTTGAACGGTGAACGGTGTGAGGCGTACATTGTACACAGATTCCTAGTCATAAGAGTCAACTGTAAGCAGTAGAGTTGAAAGGTTAACGAGGCAGTAAGCTTCTGCAAAAGCTCTCACCAAAAAAGGATAACCAAGTGAAATAATGAGCGCTACAGCAAAAATGAAACATGAATGCGAGTGTCATGATGAGAGAATCCCAGGCGCTAACGCACGGTTGTCGAACCTCACGCGAACGCAATTTTTTCCATTCACTCAGATGTAAAGATAACCCGGATACAACATGGCACGCGCGGTATCATTGTTGGGGAAGTAGATAACGAATGGGAAGGATTTAGTATTCTGGGAGTATCCTCCCAATATAACAGGCGTGCGGCCGAATCGAGGCCCGTGCGGTTTGATCGGCGGTAGGCAGATGATAGTTAACGGACAGTAGGAGCCAATTACGGAGGTATAATGGTCAATTTGCGGCGCAGTGCTGCTACATATGTAAACTGTCGGTTCTCTGCTAATGCGCACCTCACCCCGCATCCCATCACAGCATTTCGAAAACGCGCCGTTGCGTTGGGCGCGCGTCACTGGCGTAGCGACGAAGTCGCCGAAGAGACGTGATATTAAAATAGCATTACTTGCGGTTTTTCAAGTCTCTGCTGTTCAGAATTAAATTCGGACCTCGTGTGACACACAGTACTGTCGTGTTTAGAAGGAGTACAATAAAGAATCTGTTTTTTTGTTTTTTTTTTGTTTGTTCTTCAGAAAACGAGAAAAAAAATACTGAGAAACCTGGCCCGAATTGTATGTAGCAAGGTGGTAAAATAGTGCTGGGTCCACAATTTTCCGAAAGAAATTATGATCAGGGGGTTGGAGAAGCGAACGCATGTAAAGTCAACTGCCCGCTCTTGAGCGGGAAAAGCACATATGGACGTACTTATACTTTTAGGAACTATACTTCTCGCAAACCCTTTGCACATAGTTCCTTTTAGTATAAATACGTCCATATTCCCAAACAGCGCGTACAAATACAAAGTAACAAAAAGTTGTAAAGTATCTTTCTCTCATTAACCACGACTTGTTGACGATTCTAGTGGGTTCCAGCAGCATCTCCAACTCAAATTAAAATGATCTTGATGAAATGATTCCAAAATTGAGAATGCAGCAGATACTGCGTGCTATTTCTTGCCGAGTGTGTCTTCGTGCTTGATGGCTGTCCATGTTGTATATGCTTATTCCTATTCTCGGCTGTGTTGCTTATATTACGCAGCGATTGAAGCAGAGCCACACATAAGATACACGGAAACCAACACAGTATGAACACAGAGCAAGAGAACGGACTCTCGTTGAGGACAGCGTGGCGCTGAGATACAACTATTCGTGCTTGATGGATGTGCGTGTGGCATCTGTAAAACTGAAGGCGCGATGGCGCGATACGCGAACTTGCAATGCTCCGCTTTATGCTGCCGATGAAGTATTGCTCAGATTCGGGAGAAAAGTAAAGAAAAACGAGGCCGGAATCTGTCTCTCCCATCCTTGGCTGTGTTGACTCGATTCGTGTGGACGTATGCTTTTTTTTAACGATAACTTTGTAGACTTATATTTATAGTTCGTATGTCCCGGCCCAATTCAACCCACGTTACACGTGCTTTTTGCAAGCCAATCCGGCCAATTATTTTTTTCTTTATTCTTTTCTCCTCCTTTATGTTTCAATCTTCTTAGCCCTCTTCTCTTTTTCCTCTCCTTTCCTCTCTATCTCTTCTTATCTTCTTCTTCTTCTTCTTCTTCTTCTTCTTCTTCTTCAAAATGAAGTAAACGAAAGAACAAACACTTCAGCTGAAAGCTGTGTAAGAGGAGCACATAAGTTAATGACCGTTTATTGGTAAATGACAAAGAGGCTTGAACTCAAATTCAAACTCAACCTTCATACGACCAAGAGGCACACCATTTAAAAAATTGAATAAGTTTACACGATTTTAACGGAAGTCATAGCCATGACATATTCGCCGACAAAGCCCCGTCTCACTACTGTATAAAGGATTGAAATAATTAATAAGTCTTTTTTCTCACTTAAAGAAGCTTACAATTAGTATTAAAGGGTCTTCACTTGACCATTAATAAAAACACGATCAAAAGCGGACGCATGAAAATAGTACGAAATGTATCTCAATTTGCAGCATTACAGACTTCCTGTCAAACTTCACTTATTCAAGGACAAAACATCCAACATTATTCCTTGTACATCTCTCCGATTTTCTTCTCTAACGTATACCGCGTGGAATTTTTTAGCCCAGAAATGAGTCAGTTTTCCTTCAGAAAATAAAATAAGAATGGGGACTGTGTTACATAATAATAGGGGCAAGTGTTGTTATTGGATTCATGAAACACATACAGCGTTTAATAGCAAACTATATTAAAGTGCACAGCAAGTAAAGGTGAAGGCTATTTCCATTTAAATCTTCCGTCACATTCATACAACTATTTGAACTCTCCGGAATGCGTGAGGCATCACGCCGCATTTGAAGGCGTTTCCAAAACAACCAAGGTCCAATACCCGGATTATCGTTTTGCATAGTTCATAATCTTTTGTTAAATTCCGTACCACTCGTTTATTTTTAATCCTCGTAGAAAAACCACCCACTTGCTAAATACAATTCTAGCTGGAGCGCACTTAAGCGCATTCACCACTGCAAAAATGTCAGAGGAAATCGACAAGTCCAGCGTGCATGGAGGCTATCTCCATTTAAATCTTCCGACGCATTCTTACGGCGCAATGATACAACTATTTGAACTCTCCGGAATGCGTGAGGTATCACGCCTCATTTGAAGGCGTTTTCAAAACAGCCAAGTTCCGATATCTGGATTATCGTTTTGCATAGTTCATATTATTTTGTTTCCATTTCTAACCACTTGTTTATTCATAATCCTCCCGTAAAAACCACCCATTTGCTAAATACAATTCTAGCTGAAGCGAACTTAAGCGCATTCACGACTACAAAAATGTTAACGGAAATCGAAAAGGCCAGCGTGCATGAAGGCTATTTCAATTGCAATCTTCCGTCGCATTTCTAAGGCGCAATGATACAACTATTTGAACTCTCCGGAATGCGTGAGGTATCACGCCGCATTTGAAGGCGTTTTCAAAACAGCCAAGTTCCGATGCCTGGATTATCGTTTTGCATGGTTCATATTATTTTGTTATATTCCGTGCCACTCGTTTATTTTTAATCCTCGTAGAAAAACCACCAATTTGTAAATACAATTCTAGCTGAAGCGCACTTAAGCCATGCATTCACCACTGCAAAAATTTCAGAGGAAATCGACAAGCCCAGCTTGCATGAAGGCAGGCCCGCCACAAGGGGGGGATACTGGGTCCCTGGTACCGGGGCCCGGGCCCCGGAGGGGGCCCGTGTTACCCGTAAAAAACCACTGCGAATTCACATGCAACCCTTGTTTCGTAAGAAAAAGTGAAAAATTTACCCTAAAAATTTCGCAAGAGGTGAATAGATTTTCAGAAACACGCTGGGGCACTGTAGAATTCTTCTTAAATTTTCAAAGAAGTATACCTCCTGGAAAATTTCTTTCTATTTTCAAGATTTTCAGTACAGAGGGATATTTTTAGTAACTGCGTTTCATTTTCTTCCGTCGTCAGATGCTAAGAGTCTCCAGTCTGGGCATCCACGACTTCAATGGCTCATGGCTCAACTCCCTTGCCATAGACAAACGAAGGGGAGTCCAGGGGGGCCTGGCCCTCATAGAACTGAAAATAGTATCATATGCCCCCCCCCCCCAAAAAAAAAAAAAAAAATTTCCAGATGTTTTGAATGCAACAATTCGCAAGTATTTTGTGCTGAAAGTATAAAAAAAAAAACAGAATTATTCCGCAGAAATCGATGGAAAAATTCTTTATGGAAGCATCAAAATGCGTCCAATTAGTCTTATAAATTCTAAAATATCTTGGGGGATGCCCCTCGGACCCCCCCCCCTCCGTGCTTGGGGCCCGGACCTTAAAACTGGTACCAGGGCCCGATATGGGATTTGGCGGGTCTGAGTAAAACTTTGAAATCGTGCCGATTATGCGGTATTTTAACGCGTTTGTCAATCGCCTTCAATGTAACGTGATACCTTCCGCAAAGCAGTGTATGTGATGTTCTGTATCTCGAAAATGAAGGCGCTTTATTGGCCGGTACAAACGATTTACTTGAAGAGATCTAATAGAGCTAGCTGTACTTGGGTTTTCCACCTCTCCCTTAAGCACTGAGCTAATTGCACTAGTGGAATTTCGACTCGATTGTACGAAATTGTCTGAACCTGAAATTATCGTTAACTAATAAATACCTACTATATTTTCCCTTCAAAAGTTGATGTATTTGCATTGGGTGCACTGAAGTTTCAAAATTATGAAGGTAGACCTTTTAAAAAACATTTGTATCCTTATTTCATTACTAAGGATAAAAAATTGTTCATTAGATCAGTCAATTATCGCATAGATTTATGTTCATACATTTACCTACAAAAATAAAAAGGAATACAAATAAACTGGACTGCAATCGCTTGACTTCAGGGAATGATAATTGGAAATTATTTTCGGTTTTCATCAGGAAGTAATATTAAAAGCTTCAAAGTTTAACAAGACAACATTTTAATTTTAGCCATACCAAGGATGGTTTTAAAATATTTTGAAATTAAACGAGTGAATAAGGTAAATGATCAATTACTGAAGTTGAGCTACTCGGTAAGTGTTAGCCTCAATTACGAACTATATGCAGAATATAAATTGCAATAAAACTATACTACAACTATACTTAATGATTAACTTTCAGCTTGAGGAAAAAAGAGCTTTAAGGTATAAGCGGATACACTTACCCGTCCTCACTTCCAGCGGATGAGGAAGGCCAATTCCTCGTCGTACACCGTGTCAAGAAACCAGTATTTCATACGTGAATCTAACAACACGGCAAAAAAATTCTAAGTTTCTCCGGGAACCAGGAACTTTTTGGATTTAATTTCAAAGTTATGTAGTCGCGAGCAATTTAATTTGCATTGGAATTTCACACACAATAGTTTACTAAATTCAATTGACCAGTAACTGATAATCACGCCATTTTTTCCCAAAACTTTAATACTGTGTTTTAAACAGTGTCGCACAAATAATGAACAAAATTGGTGCTGATAAAAAGACATTCTGTCAAAGGGGCTTGTGAGCTTTTTATATTATAAAATTACAAAATGTTTCTATGGAAAGCACAGCATTTTCTGCGATCAAGACTGAGGTTCTATTCTCACAGTAGACAATTATATAACTGTAACAAAGAATGTTTATTAGCCCCGCAGACCAAAGTAGATCCAGGAGAGCTCGATGGCAAGCTCCTCACCCCTCGGGCCCTCCCCATGAGAGAAGAGAGAGCAAAAAGGGAGAATTGAAAGAGAGTAAAAGTAACGTACCTAAAAAATTACAACAGCAGTTTCAAAACATTTTGTAAGTCTGTTATTGTAGTTTTATCGGGGAATAGGAGAGGAAGATCTTCTGTTTTCACCAAAAAACTGTTACACAAAACAATCAAAAAACACAACAGAAGCAAATAGTGTAATTACCTAATACATACATCCCAATGCATAAGGTATACCGGTATACTCCTTACCCCGGTATAATTTTTAGGACTCAAATATTTCAAACTCTTCAGTTGAAACTATATGAATATAATGTAGTAAGAACTGTCATTGCAAAAATCTTCCGGAGATGGCCCCTTGGTCCACTAGTTTTCTGACAATGTCTCCCACGCATCGTCAAATAGCGTTTAGTAGTATGCATGGTGCCTTCTTCGCCAAGGTGGGTCTTTTGTCTCCGCAACATACTGGAGGTGATGTTACAGTCCAAGGAGAATAATTGGTCGGCGGTTTCTAGTTTTGTCCGCAATGTGCTAATGACGAAGGATAGCGTAATTAATCCTCCCCCTCGCTATCCCGTTGAATTGCCGCAAGGCCAAACCGGGAAGACCCGTCCTCTTTATGAGCTCTTGTTTCACCCCTCAGCTGAAGTCATCTTTTGTACTGCTTCATTAAAAAATTTAAATTTTGTAATTTTAGTATTTTCTTATCCCCAGTTTTTTGTGGTTTACAGCACATTACTCAGTTTTCTGCTCTCAAAATCACGTGTACAGCTTTAAGGAAATACAATGTATTTCCTCAAAGCATTAATACATTAATACATAAATGAAAAAATCGCCGAACATGCAGCCCCCTCCGATGTGTTTTTCGATCCACCACTGCTGCAATCAGGATGTTAATCTATTATCAGCAACACCTCACTTTATGTGTCATCAATTTTTTGATCGTTAATAATTGAGACGCAGGATGCAAAAAGGACACTATCGGTTACAATGTTTCATTGCCAGCGTCACCCTAATGTTTCATCCATTCTGATCAAAGCAAATGTATATAATTTGTTTGAAGTTTTACTGGATGTTCTCTATGATTTCATGAAACTCTAAATGAAAAATTGCAGTTTTACTTAAGTTTCCTCTCTAAAACATGAATTGGAAGTGGAGATTCTAATGTAATGCACCCTCAAAGCAGTTTTTCTGCACACAAAGCCTCAATTTCCACATCAAACAAAATAGGGCATAGTTTAAGAGACTTACATCAACGAGACAGAGGGGGCGAGATGAAGAGTGATAGACACTGGTCAAAACAAAGCCCTCGGAAAAAATCGGTTTACCTTGGGACACTAGTGACCTTATCTCCCGAAACTAGTACAATGCAGCGTACCCCAGCAAAGGGAGGGCTTCCATTTTTTTTCTATTTCCTCTTGTTTTTCTTCCTCCGTTTAGATTTCAATAAATTCGATGAAACCGGTTCTTTGAGCCGCTCCGTCATGTCGGTCTCTCACTGGCTCGCCGCGACCGGCTTGGCCCGTTCCTGTTAGTTCGGATTCTTCGATTTCGGACTTGGGTGACTCGCAGATTTACACTGCCATGCTTAGAAACAACGTATCTACATCAAAAACAACGTAACTACAGTAGGTTTGTACCAAAGATACGCGGTTCTTACGCAACGGGGCAGTAGAGTCCATTCATTAGTCACGCTCCGCGCAGTCGCGGGCGCTCTGTCATTGCCACACCGTAACGCTCGGGCTCTCAGTGACGTCAGAAATCGATGAAGAGTCGATTTCGATTAACGGACTCGTATCCTCCGAACAGTGAGCATGTGTCGCACTCCTTTGCCTGGAAAGCGATGCCTTTTTTTACAAGTAGTGACAGTAGTCTGCAAGGCTGGAAACAAAGTCCTTTTTAATACTGAAAAGGGCCGTCCTTAAATTACGTAACGCTCTATGGTAAGGGGAGAGGGAGCTACGTCTCGAAAGCGTTACAAGGGAAGGGGGGTCAAAAATGCCGATAAAATGCGTTACGCACTTTAAGGTTGACTCCTAAGGATTTGGGAGACTTGATTCTCATTTCAATTATGTTTAAAGCAACTCCCTGCTAAAAACGACCTACATTCTTCGATAACTTCGAAAAAAACCTGACCTCAAGCAAAATACAGGAGGTGACAGAGTGCGAATATGAACAAATGAAAAATATATAAAACCACGGGAGTAATGCGTAACGCATAATGCCAGAGGCATGAAGTGTTTCAGGCTTTGGAGCGTTGCAAAGGGAAGGGGGTCAAAAATACCGAAAAAGTGCGTTACGCACTTTAGGGTCAACCCCAAGGATTGGGAAGACTTGGTTCTCATTTCAATTATTTTTGAAGCAACTCCCTGCCAAAACCGACATGTATTTTTCTATAACTTCCGAAAAAAACCTCACCTCAGGCAAAATACAGGAGATAACAGAGTGCGAATATGAAAAAATGAGAAAAATAGAAAACCATTATAGGAGTAATGCGTAACGCATAATGTCTGAGGCGCGAGGCGTTTCAGGGGGCTGGACCGCGAAGCGATTATTCCCCCAAACATAATCGGTCGCAGTTTGCTTCTTACATCTCCTGAGTCGACCTGAATAAAAATAAATGGTAACTAGAGTTGAGAAACTGTAAAAAAAGGAATAAAAATTAATAACACGAGAGAAAAGGTTTACCACGTAACGATTATTTATTATTAGGACGAAGTGAGGAATACAGGTAGACGTAGTTTGACAGTTAGACATCTTCAAGGGAATGAGGGAAATTAACGACTAGCCGGCGCGGCGAGGTTGTTCTTTTCAACGCGTTGCGAATTTGACCCGTTTTAGTCCAACAAAAGGATACCTATATTTTCAGGCTACATGGTTTATAATGAACATTTTACGTCCATTTAAAATAAAATAAAAAATGAAAGATAAAATGTGAAGCGGAGGAAAGAACATAAAAATTAGGTGCAGTTTGTTGTTTGGGGGAAAACCCCCGTGTTGAGATTACTAAGGTTCCAGTAAATTGCGTTGCTGGCGCCTCGTGAAGATGGGATGAAGTTGTTGTCTTAATGACAGACCTAAGTAAGAGGGTAAAAACTTATAAAAAATTGAAAGTATCTCAACAGAACAAAAAATAAAGTAAGTATTGATCAACCACTTTTCGAGATTTGGAGTCTCTCAATCAGGTCTTGTGGCCGTTAATCAACCCTTATTACACCAAATGTGTTCGATGAATCGTTAATTGCTGGATAATTTACAGTTACACACCTAACCGCCATCTGCTGACTCCTTTATTGCCTTTGCGGCGTGTTTGTTTAAAAATTGGTGAATTCTGATCATCGAATCGGAAAATTCGAATACTTACGGCTATTTAAGTATTTCAATCAATTGGAACATTTAAGTGTTCGATTTATAAACATGGGGCTCTCAGCATTGTTCTTGAAATAATTTTCATCTTTTAATTTACTAACGTCGATAACTGAAGAAATTATGATCCAAAAACATATTTTTATTGACTTTACAAGGACTTCATTCAGTCCCTCTCTGGTTAGGTATTTTAAATTTTCAGCCGTTTCTGGGACAATTTTGAATTTTTTCAGATATGAGCCTATTTATGAAAGTTGTGTCTAGACAATTAATTACCTACTTATTTAGAGGGGTCATTTCCCCGTCCTAATATTGCTGACTTCGAAAAGCATCTAACCCTGCCCTATATATGGTATGTCTTTCGCTTACTGATGAATTACTTAAAAACAATAACCGTTAACGGAGTTTTCCAATGGATGTCCTTCATGTCAAATGGCTTTTACGTGTCTTGATTCATTTCGCCGTCACACACATAATGTGTCCGACCCCCGTCAAATTTAGTGTTTCACGGTCGGGTCGATATTTAACTCATAGATTTAAAAATTAATGACGAATATGCGAGCCACGTCTCTCAGTTTAGGCCGTTGCAGCTTTGGCATACTTTATTTTTCCTTTGAAAAACTGGATCGTATTTAGCAAAAATGGCCCAGCGCGATACAGTATGTGTTCAAAATCGTGCAACTTCTTTCCCCTTAAAAAACTCAATATATGAACAGAATTAACAATATTTTTGGTGGAAAGCAAAAATTGTTTGATTTTTCGAGAAATTTTGTCGATAATTATGTAAAAGCAACATTCCAACGACACTGTATGTGCGCTGTTTCCTTCTTGCTGAATGCGATCCAACAAGTCAGCGTAGTTTCTTGAAAACCTCCTTGATTTTTCTTCACTGTTATGGCAAAAATATTTGGTATAAGTATCAAACCATATAGTTAACTTGTTCCTCTTCAAAATAATGAAAAAGGAGCGGGCATTTTTTACTGCTCTGCATTAGAGGTACGTGGTTTCGCACTTTGGCCCTGGATATAACCCTTGCCGCCAATAGCGCATACAAATCCCTCTTTTCCAGTGATGGCCGGTATGTCGCCGACACCACTAATGAAATTATTTCGTGCGAATGGTTTCGTTTTCGGTTTTAATAGGTGAAACGTGTGAGAGTGGCTAAGCAACAACCGTCGAAGATCCATATGACGCTGCCGGACTGTGCGTGTTTCTGGAAAAACTCCGAAGGAGTGCCTGAAGAAATTGAGGCTAGGGCATGGCTGGGTTTGTTGGCATCAGGTGAATAGTCGGTCGTGAAGTCGTGTACCAGCCGCGGCGAGGATAGGCCACTCGGCGCGGTGGCGGCAGAGACGGGTCTGCGCCTGCGCGCCTATAGGGTCCAACGGGCCCTCTTCGCACCGCGCCGCCACCTCACCACCTTCCAACGATTGCCTTGACCCATTATCCCCGCATCCCGCCTTCAAAGAGCTCGAGGATGACTTTCCGCCCACCACACTCCGGCACGAAGCAATCTTTTTGCACTCACACCGCCAATGGAGAATCGTGTCCTTTCGTTGAAAATTGGCTTTTGATCTGGTGCAAACGATGGATTCATGAAGAGGATGGCGAATCAATACAGGGGTCGTTCAAAAAGTAAGTTGAAGGCGAATCCAAACAAACATCAAGATTCTGAGCAATTTTTGCTGTTTTCTCCATTAATACTGCGCCAAAAAACGCGGATCCATTTCCCTCAAAGACATAGCTCCATTAGCTTCGTCCTCTTCGTCTATCGATTGCTATATCTATCACTTTGACTAACCAGCCCGCAGGTTCTGTAGTTTATGGTACCTGATTGACTGTGGCGTCACCGCGGTATCTACGGTTGGATAGGTAGCTTGGATAGGTATAGCTGCCCATTAGACTACTTGGAGATTTAAACGCTGCGTAAAGAAAGTTAACCATTTCATGACGTGACAATTCCCTGACAAAGAAGACACAGGAAAAATGGAGGGATCCCATCAGTGGAAGTGTGTATAGATAAAGGAGATAAATAATAGACTAGCTAAGGATAACCCACGAGAGAACCTGTAGTTTGTCCATCATTTTCCCTTCAGTCTTCAATAACCACCCTTTCCAATTGACCAGAGGGATTGCTCCATTTCCCCGTCGTTTTCTTTATGTATCACTTAGTCTATCCATTTCAAGAATCAGCTCCCTCTGGAAATTAGTAAGCATTAACCAGATAAAGTCATTCTCCAACAAATATAGACGAATTAAATGACCAAGTCATAAGATACATGATCGTTGTTCGAAAATTCAAATGTAAACGGAAACACTACTTCGTTACAATGCCGGGTTTTATCCGGGGGTAGCCAAATACATCCAAATGTTTCTCGCACTCGCAATATCTCAAGTTGGATGAATCATAAATCGATTCATGATTTTTTAATGAAAAGTGCACAACTTTTTAATGCACATTTGCGGAGATTATTCATTGAAAAAATTATGACCATGACTTCCAATTTCCTCTCCAAAAGTAATGCAACAATAGAAACAACCTTAGCTGCATTGCAAATGATAACCGTGGTAATTTAAAGGAACTGTTTTTTATGTACTTTAATACTTATGGTCCCTCTAAAAGAAATCACAATATTTACATTGGTGCTATACATGGCTATTATAATAGCGGAGAATAATTGCTCAACTAAAATATCGGAAATATGATAAATTCTGCCAATGAAATAAATAAAACCTCCATCGGCAGGGTTTTTTTTTAAATTTATGTCGCAGGTAAATAGTCAAATCAGGCATTTTATCAAATGCCAAGGCGGGTTCCCAAATTTTTAGCGTTTACGAGTTTTTTTATGTTTTCATATAGACATCCCGCAACTTTCCGATGTTTTGCGACTAAAAATCCGTCAAAGTACAACCTGTCATTGTGTTTCCCGTTCCAAAATGCTCCTCGTGTTTCTTCGACCGTCCAAATTGTGAAAACTTAATATTACATGAAATGCTGCATTTCTTTCATTCAAGAACCAGAAAAAACGTATTTATGATCATTCGTAACTTGCTTCATATATATGAAGCAAATTTTTACACATAATTCTTTCCCACGCGATCAAAGAACAATTTTGTCCATAGTCTGCAAAATAATCAGAATTTCAGTCTAAGTAAGAATATTTGACTATTTGCCTAGGCATTCAATAAAATGCCTGATCTGACTATTTGACTGCTACATTTTCACCGGTTGGTATTGCATTTAATTTTCCATCGGTAAAATTCGCCTCAAAAACAGTATCTCTTCGCCCATGAACGATTTTTTCCACTATGATACCTACACAGAAGCTTGTGAAACACCTGATTCCCTAGTCTCGCGTGTGAGTGCTGGAGCATTTAGTGCTGTGGCTGTGGGACGAACGTTGGGTGTGGTTGTGGATTGCGGTTCGGTGCTCATAGAACATGCGACGATGACGGCCCGAAATTGAAACCAGTTTCTCGGGGTGGCCCGGGTGAATACACCGGACCTGCCGGGCACCCGAACCGCCCTCGGCCGCTCTAATCATCGGGTAAGTGCTCAAGATACCGCTTTCAAGATATAAGAGGACCTACGTCCCGTCATTTAACTTGCCTGATTCTCTGGAAAATTCCCTCAGAAAATTACCCGTGGCGACGCTGCTACATTTTATCATAATTTGGCAACAGGGCTCAGGTCAAATCCGGGTTGTTCCTTTGTCGGAGGATATAAATTCAATTATAAAAATCGTGCATCTTTGAAGACGAGTCTGTGAGGTGCCGTCGTTTGATCGAGCACCCCATTGGAGATCATCTATGAAATTCCATTTGGAAATGGAGACAGCGAAAAAATCTAGAAGATGCTGTGAGTGGAAAGGACGCCATGGTTGGATTGTTTGAACTGCTGATTGCCGATCTAAAAGTAAATACTGATAACAGACAGAGAAGTGTCGTGTCTCCAGGACTGGATTAGTTGGAGTGCCGGACTGCCGGGATGCTAAAACATCCCTGGTCCCACAAGCCCCCTTAAGGGTTTTATTTTTTAACTGAATTTTGATTTTTGGTAACCTATGTTAAACAATACATCATTAAAATGTGAATAAAAACAGAAATTTTAATTAAAAAAACGGTTGTTCCCGTTGTATCACAAAATCTAAATTTCTGTCGAAATAAGTTCAGAAATTTTTCAAATTTTGAGTGATCGAAACTTTACGATGGTGATGGATTTAAGACACGTGCATTTTTTCTATTTTCTTTCTTTCTTTTCTATACTCTGATGCATCTCAAGATAGAAATGACCATTTGAAAATATTTTCGTTGCCATTTCTTTTGAAGCCTCCATATACTTTAATTCTAAGAAATGAACCCCTCGAAATGTTTGGATGTCAGTGGATGTCAGTGAAATGTAAGCGTTCAACAATACGGGACATTGCACTGATTTTTCATAACTTTATTGAATTATTGATGCAGCGTTTGTAGAAGTGCGGGGGATGCATCTTATACTAAGAGACTCTGTGAGCATGGTTGAAATCACACATTTGCAAAAGAGAGAAGCGCACAGATAGATGATCTATCACGATGTAAAATGGAGATGAAACTCGCAAAAAGGAGAAGCCAAGAGGACGCGGTGTGACGAAATGGATCCGTGGAGAAAGAAAATGCTCAAAGAAAACGAACAATAGGTTTTAATAAGTGCGGAGTCATTTATATTCTAATATCGATCATAACATGAAAACTGGAAGAAAGGGCGCCTCCATAACGGAAATTTGATTATTAGAATTTAACACCGTTCCCACAGCTTTAACTGATCCTCCTCACGCCTCAATTCACAGCTGCGTGGATTTTCTTTTGAGATGACGACGTCTCGCAATGTACATGACACTCCATCGATGATCCAACAATAATCACAACACCATCATCATGTTGCCAGACTCAGAGTAAAATCAGCTTCCATTCCGACAGTGCATTTTCTGAGGAAACTCAAGCTGAGCTGATCGAGGTCGATTTAAACTGATGCATTTATACTGCCGTGCTAAGGAAGAACGCCGTATGAACAGTCGAGATTTGCCAAAACTCCCTTGATAAATGGTTTATTTATGAGAATAGTTATGGACACTTTTCTTCGACATGTTCAGGAACTTAAGGTGAAATTTCGAACAAAATCATCAAAAAAATTGAGAGAATGATATTCATATGTTTACCAGGAAATTCATTTTTTATCATGGGAAATTCGACAATACCGGAAGGTTCATACGGCGTTTCTCCTTAGAACGGCAGTATAGTGTCATTTTGTTTAATTTGCCACCGTTTTCCGCTCAAAAGACGCCGAGAAAATTTGAAAGGCTGTCGACACAGAGCGAAAATTGACAACCGTTTTCAAAACTATTCGACGCTGTGTGTCTCAAGTTTAGGTTTGGCTCCCCGCAAGCCTGGTAGACCCCTGGCTAGTTAACCGGCAGTTTTTGGCACGGTTATTCCGAGGATTCCTGTGGAGACGCCATCGGGCAGGTAGCACGCCGTTGCCAGGTCGACAGAAGTGAGCCATTCTAACGTGCTTTGAACCAATTTTTGGATTGGAGGTTCTCTGTTGTTGTCTAGCAACGTGGCATGGGACATGATGCGTGGGGTTTGGCGTTTCATCCTGCAGAGAAATGCCCTCTCGTGGTGCCACGGTGTTCCGGGTATCAGCAGCGGCGATTATCCTTGGTTATCTTACAATTGAAAAATAACCCGCATTATCTGGAAAAACAGAGCAGTGTTTCACGACCTCTGTTGCACATTTTGTGTTTTTAAGATATAAATATGGTGTTTTTGTATCAACAAAAAAAACATTGAAGTATTTATAGCTGAGAGGCATGATGGATTGTGCTCTCTCCTTGATTGATTCTCAGAGTTATGAAGTGGACCAATAGGCAGGAAACTATATTAAGCCCCTAATTTATGAATCAGTCATTTTCAAAAGGAAACCAGTCCATTTTTACAGGAGCCTTGCCTTACATAAAAGGACATGCTAACTAAGACTCACCGAAAGAATGGACATGTCCCCCTTTGGAGACAACTGATTCATAGATGTTTCCTCCTCGAAACTTCATGAAGAATATGAGAATGCACTAAAATTTTCCAAACTCAACCTATTCGTGAGAAAATATCGCTTTTTACTTACATCAGTTCATATCTTCCCCTGCTAAGAAAATACCAAAAGAAAAGAAAAAAAAAAAAAAAAAAAAAAAAAAAAAAGAACGGCGTAGACACGGGTCGGCGTAGCACGGGTCGGCTACACGCCAAACGCCTTGATTGAAAGTTCGGGAACTATACTCCTGCTCTCTTCCGCTAGCAATCGTGACATCTGAGAGTGATACCACTATTCGTCCATACGGGAGCTTGGGTTGCCTACACCGAAATTTGAAGGCAAACTGACAGTGAGGAAAAGTCACCGCTCCACGCCACGCTGGGTGAATCATTCAGGCCTTTCCCTACCAGTCGTCCATAGTGCAATGTTTCTGAAGAGGAAAAGAACGGGTATGGAAACAGACTATAGTGATTTGCCCAACATATGGGTGGTTTTTTATAACTAATTTAAACTACGTTCATAATGTTTTTTTTCGCCGGCGGAAATTTTGAATTGAGTAATAAATTATCGTAAAGTAAACTACAAACGTAGTATCTCATTCATTAGTTGACACTGGAATTTTTTCCTTCATTCACAGTATTTTACGTGAAATTTTGAAGAGGAGTCACGTCTTTCATAGATCTAATTACGACTTTTAAATAATACGTCGCAAATAACAGTTTATCAGAGAAGCAACAACTTCGCCTCCAGAACAAGCGAGATACAGTAGTTCATGCGTAGCGTAAAAATAAGTTCACGGCCGTGTCGTGAGAACTATGATCTCCAAAATCTCATTGCGGTTCCACAAATCTCTCCCACATTTGACAAATTCCATCTCCCACTCAGTCGTCCGGGTCGGTGACTCGGCCCGCGAAAACGCGACACCGTTTCCAGGTTACATACACTTGTGTTCGTTGAACTTGACCGAACCCATTTTGCCCACGTAGCAGTTTGCGCGCGCAATTAGCGAATGCGCAGCTCTCGAGTCTAGGCGCTAAGAATTTATTTCCAAAAGTTCCCCGCGAAAAAGAGCGCTCAAGCGGGAGATCGTGCAGTGGGCTTGCGTGCCCGTTTCTCGTGGGACGGTCCGAATTTTAAGTTGCATCCATGCGAGAAAAAGTTCGATAAATTTGAGCTGTAACGGCATCTCAGTGGCGTAGTTTTAACCCCAGTCATCTCATACATTAGTGGTACGTTGCGTCGCGTAGAGCTACAAGTAGTGAGCAAGATGCTATGCTCAGCATCAATGGGAAGGAAATAAATACGTGCACGGAGAGAAAAACTTCGTGCATGGGACCCGAAGTTGAGGTCATATGGATCTCTGAAGTTTTCGGATCACGCATCCGAAAACTTGAGGTCCAGCTGCCGAAGTTCGGGGCAGACATCTTCAGTATATACCGGAGTACTTCAGATGTGTGACCTGAACCCTTCGGTATATACCGAAGTACTTCAGATGTCTGACCCGAAATTCAGCAGCTGGACCTCAAGTTTTCGGATGCGTGATCCAAAAACTTCAGACATCCGTATGACCTCAACCTCTGGTCCCATGCACGAAGTTTTTTTCTCCGTGTATGCTCGGCTGCTTCGAAAAATTTTGCTCGCTTCATTAATGTATAGTTTCAAAATAGTTCTGACTCTTCAGCTAAA